>NC_054830.1:118507046-118807046 GCF_018345385.1 Vulpes lagopus | reverse complement strand
TATTGTAAGAAGGTATAGAGTTGCATTATATTAAATTCAGTTAGATCAAACTGGTTGATACTGTTCAAGTTATTGTATCCTTACTGTCTTTCTTTCTGTCTAGTTCTATCAGTTATTGAAGGTTAGGTATTAAAATCTCCAACTATAATTGATGAAATGGGAATAAAGGAGATGATCCAGTTTAAGGAAAGTAAGAATTGATAAATTAAAAAAATTTTGGGCACATGTCTTAATCAGGGATGAAGAAAATTTTTTTCATAAGCTTGAAAAAATTTCAGATTAAAAATGCTCACTGTTGTCTCCACCAAATGAAATAAAAGTAGAAATACATTTAGATTTATTATGCAGAATTTTGAATTCTTGTGATATAAGAAAACCTCTTGCAAGCTTCCAGATAGGAAAAAGTGCTGTTATTTCAAAGGACTCAGGTAAAGTGAGCCTCAATATTCCTTCCCTGCAATGCATAATAACACTGAAAGATAATAGAGCATCTACCAAAGAGATGTGTGAGAAAAATTTGTGTTTCAAGTATACTGTTGTTACTGAGTATGTTATTCACATGTATAAACAATAGAAAGACATTTTCAAATATGCAAAGATGCAGAAAACACACTACTTATGTATTGTTGAAAAATTTACTTGAGCTCCTTGATCAAAAGTGATGCATCAGCATCACCTGGGAGCTTGTTAGTAATGCAGAATATCACGCCCCTCCCAAGACCTACCAAAATTAGAATCTGCATTTTAACAAGACCCCTAGGTGATTCATATGTATATTAAAGTTTGGAAAGCACAGCTCCTAATGATTAAAAGTCAAAAATAAGAGGTAAAAATTGCAGAAGTCTGGGTAAAAAAAGACTATATTATTCATTGATACAAGTTAAACCTATGGAACTGTCTAGATAATTCTTGAGCATTAAAAATTATTCTAGAAAGATACCATATATAACAAAATGTAATAAAACACTAATTTGTGTTTAAACTCCTAAATTATTTTGGCCCAGATCAGCATAATGTAGAAAATAAGATTGTACTAAATTCCTCAACTTTGTAAGAGTGGGATCATTTTCGAAGGAAGCAATGTGAAGTGCTTAAGATGACACATGAACTTATTAGCTATAGGGATTAAAGTGAATAGATAAAACCATTGTAGAAAAAAATACTTGAAGGTAGGAGTGAAAACATGTCTGGAAGGAAGAAGATGGGGAATCAATGATTCAGTCCTATTTGTTTCTATTCCATGGCCTGCCAAAAATGATCACCATGTTTATTTTCTCAAGCCAAGATCATGCTATGATTCTTTTTTTTAAAGATTTTATTTATTTATTTGAGAGACAGAACGTGGGTGGGGGAGGGGCAGAGCAAGAGGAAGGAGAGGCTGACTCTCTGAGGAGTGGGCATCTGAAGTGGGGCTTGATCCTAAGACCTTGAGATTATGACCTGAGCCAAAGTCAGATGCCACCCAGGCACCTGTCTTTTTTTTCTTTTCTAATTGCAACAAGGTAGGAATTAAAAAAATACTGAAAGACAGATGCTTAATGAAATTTGTATTCCGTGTTATTTGCAAGGTTGAGTATTAGAAGATGATTTCCTGTCTAGGCTCTTCCTGAAGGTAGGCTTCTTCATAGGTTGGGCTGACAGGACACTAGCAAATGCATTTTGTGTGCACTTGGCAGCCAGCAGCTAATCACTGCAGGGACAGCCAGGTGAATGTGATACTTTGAGAGAGAGGGCAGGGGGGAAGCAGACACACAATTCTTTTAATTTGTTTTATTTCTGAATGGACAGTGTGAGCCTATGGTCTCAAATTTGTTTTGCCTATTTCAGGTACAAAAGGAACAAATTTCATCTAATTTTATTTTATGCTCCCTCTTCTTTAAAAACCAGTAATGTTATTAGGAAATATTTCACATTTATAGACAAGTATAGACAAGTACAGGCTATCTTTGGGAGCATGTATATATCTACCAATCAGATTTATTAAATCTTAAGATTTTTGTGATCTCCACTTGAGATATTTTTAAAGAAACAGAACACTACAGTTAGTGTTGAGGATCACAGTATGCTGCTCCCTAACTTTATTCCCCAGCCTCCATTCTGGAAGTAACCACCACTGTGAATTTAATGTCTTTTGTGTTAATGGTTTTCAGAAATACTTTTTTGGGGGTGGGGTGGGGTAAGGGCAGGCAGAGAGAGGGAGAGAGACTATCCCATGTAGACTCCATGCCCAACATGGAACCCACACAAGAAGGCTTGATCTCATGACCCTGAAATCGTGACCTGAGCCTCGAAATCAAGAGTAAGAGTCTTAACCAACTGAGCCACCCAGGCACCCTCTTTAGAAATACTTTTATTCAAATCTAAATCTCTATAAATATTTAGCTTTTTTTAAAATAGATTTTGAAAAGATTTGTTATCATACTCTGTGTTTCCTGCAAATAATTTTCTTTGACTCTTGTGTTTCTGAGTACTCTCTGTGTTAATTAAATGTGGCCCTAGTTTATTCATTTTAACAGCTGCAGGGTTGCATTGCTGAATATGGTATAATCTCTGTGGTTTTCTGCTCATGGGGCATTTAATTTCTTTCCCAACTTTTGCTCAGAATACACAGTGGTACAAATAGAAGAACATATTCAGGCAGGTATCTTTGAGCATTGGAGCAAGCTGTTTCCTAGATGTTACCAAATTGCTCTACAATGTATCTGTACCAATCTCCTCTCCTTAGCAGTGACTGAGAAGTCTTCTTGCTCCACGTCTTCATCCATACTTGGTATCCTCTGACTTTAAAATGTTTGCCAACTTAATGGGTGTAAAATTACATCTCCTTGCTGCCAAAATTGCATTTTCCCTGTAACTTTAGGGCCTATCACTTAAAAAAATTTATTTATTTATACATGAGAGACAGAGAGAGGCACAGACATAGGCAGAGGGACAATCAGGCTCCCCATAGGGAGCTCAATCCCTGGACTAGGATCACATCCTGAACCAAAGGCAGACGCTCAACTGCTGAGCCACCCAGGCGCCGCATCACTTTTATTTTTTTTTATAAGTTTATTGGCTCCTAAGATTTTCTCTTTTATGAATATACTGCACATGTTTTTTCCCCCCATTTTAAAAATTAGGCTTTTAATCTTTATTTCCCATTGATGTGTAGGAACGTTCTATACATTCTGTATACAAATTCTTTCCTGATTATGTATGTGCATTCTTTCAGTCTGTGGCTTGTTTTTTGTTGCTGTTTTTTTGCAGAAGTTTTGAATTACTATATAATCAAATAGAACAATGTGGATTTTGCTTTGTTTCCTGTTTAAGAAATTTTTTCCTACTTTAAGTTACTACAAAGAGTATATTTTACATTTTAGTCTGAAAATTTATTATTATTTTTATGTCCAGTATGAGGTAGGGATCTAACTTTATTTTTATTTTGTTTCAAATGGATGAACAATGGTCCCAACACTATTTATTGATGGACTTATGATTTATTTTTTTTAAGATTTTATTTATTTATTCATGAGAGACACAGAAAGAGGCAAATACATAGGCAGAGGGAGAGGCAGGCTTCCTGTGGGGAGTCTGATATGGGACTCGATCCCAGGACTCTGGGATCACAATCTGAGACAAAGGCAGACAGACACTCAACCACTGAGCCAGGTGCCCCTATGATTTCTTTTCTTCCACAATGCCACTTCTGTCCTAAACCCAGAGTTATTTTACTAGAATGTGAGATCTTCACTGGCAGAGATCTTGATCTGTTTTGTTCACTGGTCTATCCTGAGCATCTGGGACAGTGCCTGGTACATAGCTATTTAATTTTGTTAATGAACGAATCAAAGTATGAGTGGTGTTTCTGGTATAGAACATGAGTAAGCATGATTTCTAAGTAAGAGGACTTTTAATTAGGGGGCTTAAGGGCGTTTATTGCTCTTTTCTTCTTCTTCTTTTTTTTTTTTTGTTCTTTTCTTTCTAAAAGGCAGGTCATGTCTCTGAAAGTTCACAGATGCCTTACACTTCATAGGAGAACAAAAACCACATTGACCTCATCTTTTCTTATGAAAGGGAAAAGTTGTTTCACTTCAGTAATGGATGTCACAGGGCCCATAACCATGGGTCTTTACAAATAGATCTTAATAATAATGCTCAGATCTGAATGAGAGAGAGTAAATGATTGATTGGTTGGTTATGTCAAGGACTTTTAACCCCACCTCCTGTTTTTTCTTTTTTTTTTTTTTTAGTGACCATAATTGAGTATATTATTATACTGGTTGTCCTGAAAGGGGATGATTTGCAGACAGGGAGGGAAGTACAGGGTGATGAGTGAGCTCCAAGGCAATGATCATAATCTTAAAGGAAATTGACATAGATATTTTCCTTCAGGACTTCATTCAGATCTAAAATTGAGGGTGTTTTTTGAATTTATACTGTATTGCTCATGACTTGATGAAGCCTTCCTTGGTTGGTACAAAATTGTAGGGAGAACAAAAAAACAGTGATGGATTCATACAATGCTGTTCATTGAGGAAAATCAGTAAGTTTCGTCATTAGTAACTTAAAAGAAGACTTCAGTTGGAAAAAGTTGCTTTAATCAAACATTTCTACCTAGTGGGATCACTTCCATGATGTCCGAGAAATTAGCACCACAAGGAGCTAGAGTCTGATCTCTGTAGCATCATAGTCTAAATGACATCTTGGGTTGGCCAATGGCATCTCTGATTCCCCTGGGCGCTCATAGATGAACATCCTTTCATATACATTGTCCCATAAAAGAAGACATCTCACTGTGCTTTGGCCAAACCTAATGATGTACTGGTTTCAAGGGGCCTGGTAGGAAAGGGTGGATTGGGGGTGCAGAGCCCCGAGTTCCTAACCTCTTCCCAGGCAATCTGGTCATGTTACTTGTGGTCACACTTTTTTTTTTTTTTAAGATTTTATTTATTTATTCATGAGAGACAGAGAGAGAAAGAGAGAGAGAGAGAAAGAGAGAGGCAGAGACACAGGCAGAGGAAGAAGCTCCCTGCATGGGAGCCTGACATGGGACTCCATCCCAGGACTACAGGATTAGGCCCTAGGCTGAAGGGGGCACTAAGCCACTGAGCCACCCAGGCTGCCCCAGTGGTCACAGGTTTTAAGTCATCAATGAGATATTAGTTCATTCATTGCTGCAAATGAATCATTTAACCCCCTTATCACTATGCTGAGGCAGAATATTCAGTTACCTTATAACACAAGAAGTGTGAGTTCCTCTGTGCTTGAACCTTGATTACATCTTCATACCCTTCCAGTATCCTCTGGAATAAGAGTCAGTTTTCTCTCCTGTCTCCATCCTTGACTACTCAGATGGTCCTCTCTTAATGCTTTTATTATGAGTTTTGCAAAGGTTTGTGTTTTATGTCCTTTTTTAGTAAATTGAGAAGTCTTTGAGAGTAAAGAGTTATTCAAATATGTATCCACGGGGTTAGGACAGAGAATATGTGAAGTGAAATGAAGTGGGAATTTGTTTTGGTCTACTGAAACTTTCATTTGGGCTTTACCAACTTTCTGGTGACCCAGACCAGTGTTCTATTATTAATCAGCTTCCTTTCACTTCAATTTATATGTGTGGTTTTTGATTTTTGTTTTTTTAAATCTGCTTCCAATTTTTAAATGTTTATAGAAATTGGTAGAGTAGGCATATATGTCAGATTTAAAGAGTGACAGTGTATTTAAGTCTCCTCCTTCTTGCATCATGGTCTGAGTCATTGGCTAAGAGTATCAGGACAATTTATAACATTAAAACAACTGTTAAACTGCAGGTGATAATATCAAAAGACATGGTAAACATTTTAAGTTAACCAATATGTCAGAACTTATATACTATAGCTAAAGTCCATCTGAATAGCTTGAATTTTTATATCCAGCTCTTTTAGTGCATTTGTCTTGGATCCATTTTCAAAATACAAACTGTCCAGAGATGAACTCTGTTGTGAAACTGGTTATCAGAATTGGTAAAACCTAAGATCCCAATTCAGCAACATTTTACTGAGTCATTCACTACAACTGGCAAGAATGGTCTCACCAAGTAATGACTTTGTTTTAGATGGACAGCTGGATATTAGTCATATATCAATTGTAGGACACTGAAAAGAAAACAGTAAATAGGCAGACATTTAATTCTCCTTTTTTTTCTTTTTTGCTGATGTGATATTTTTGTTGATGGATTATATTTCTGGGAGAAAGGAGGTTTCTAGATAAGTAGTACCATTCTTTCAAATTGAAAAATATGAAATGTGTTAAGGGTTCCTGGGGACTTGACTGAATAATCAGTTCTAGGAGCTTTGTCTATAAGACCCAAATTTGCTTCCCTGCAAGAGTGTATTGGTCCTCAGGGCCCCCAGGAAGCAAATGTTGACAGGAGCGCTTAAATCAGTGTGTGGTTCTTTACTGCCGGCATTTTCGCCTTGTAGAGACATCATGGTCATGCTGTTGTACAGTTTTTTCCTCCTCATTGTAGATTACATTTTCCAGGTGAATAGAACTTGAAGCCCTCAGATGATATAGCATCCCTGTGAGAAATTATGTAGCTAGTATAGAGACCTATTCCCAAACAATTACCAAATAAAGCAGCCTTCAGAGCCTGCCATCATACCACTGTTACACTCAGTCGGGTATGGCCATCCATATCATTTCCTAGGCAGGAAGCACATCATTTCAAGTGACATGCTGTGGCCCCTTGTCAGATAGACTTTGGGTGCTGGGCCTGAAAAGATCTTATTTGCTATTTTGGCAGTGACTCATCTTTCCTGCGTCAAACAGCTTTTAACGAGGGGGATGTGATTGGTAAATGCAAGCTCTCTCTCCTTTCTTTCAGTATTTATAAAGCCAAGAACCTTGCAAAAGTTTCCTTTTGTGTGTGCTCATTGGGATACATATTTTGATTCAGTGCTGACACCTATTCTTTTCAGGGCAATCAGCTGTCTCTTTTTTGCTTACCTTGCCACACTTTTATTTTTAATACCTGGTCACTCTTTCAAATGCCTCAGGGAAGGCAGTGATGGTTCAGTGGGAATAGGGAGAGGAAGAGATTTACAGAAATGTTTTCTGGTTTGTATTATTTATGAATTTATTGGTGGTATTTGTTATCTTCCCAATATATGGAGAGTTCCAATATTTTAACTGTCATTTTGATATTTTGCTGTAAGCAGCAAGCTAAAGTTGGGATTTTTTAAAGAAGGGCCATTTGAAAAAGAATTCCCCAAATGGAACATTAAGAGGCCTAGCACTCATTCACTTACATGTATATTTTTGCATAAATCATAAAGCAGAAATCACAGAAGCTTAGCTCATTTGATCAAAAACATATTTGTTTAATAGCAATGTCTTTTTTTCAACACCCCCCAACAAGTTTTTCATGTAGTTACCTATTTAGAACATTTGTTCTCAAAGACTTGAGTCTTCATTAAGCGGATTATTTTGTTCATCTCTTTGGTAATTCATTGTTCAACAATTTAGTACTCTGAGGTGCTGCCTAGTATTTGTGAAACTCTCCCAGCTTGGTGCATACTGCTAGTGTCCTTGTAAGAAGAAATACACCACGTTGTGGAAAGACAGAATCACAGAAAAGGAAAACAATAGGAAGGAGTAGCCCTGCTCAGCTACCTCATGTGGTGTCAATGTGCTTTACTGTGTGGACATCTCATTTGAACCTCAAATGTTGTAAGGGAGATATTTTTATTCCATTTTACCAGATGATGAAACTGAGTCTTCATGAAAGTAAACAATTAGTTGAAGAATAGAAGATGAAAAGCAAAAAACCCCGTATTTTTCTCATTGCCGAAGTCCTTACTCATTCTTTGCTACACCATGTTTCCAGAACAATTCCATATATGGAGACATAGAATTGCTGTTCAACAAGCATATTATTTTACATCTAGAATTTGTTTCTGGTGACATGATAAATGCTGCTTCTTACTCCTCAGGATTTAAGTTAAGGGTTTTGTAGGGAGGGAGGGAAGAAGATTTTTGAAATGTTCTCTGGGATATATCATTTATAAATCCATTTATTGAGTTTATTGGCTTATTGGTGGATGGAGAGCTTCAGTACCTCAATTGTTATTTTGAATCTTCTAGGGAAAGAGACCCTTGAAACAACCCTTAGGCTTAAAGTAGAACCCTAGCTCTATTTAAATATTCTCCTTTAAAACACAATTTATCCAAATTTGGCCTTTCAACCTTTTTGTTTGACATGAGTATGGGTCTCCCCCTTTTGTGAACTAATCTGGCACTTTTTTTTAGTCTAATTCCTCTGTCTTTCCAGCCTGATTATGCACTGAATCTTATACAAATGAAACAGAGTTTCTCTGAGCAACATTAGATATAAGGGGTTCCAAACAGCGATGGCCCTTGGCTGGTAAATGGCACGTTAGATGCTATTTGTTCTCTTTATGCTTTTATGATTGTATTGACTTATCATCTACATTGTCAATGACCTTTAGGAAGAGAAATACAAAATGTACAAAGGAATTTTGGTTACTTGAAAAATAGTAAGTACAGTGATGACAGATGGATATTGAATAAATGGTTGGTGCCAAGTGACACTTTTTCCTTAAAAGTTTTTTTGAAGCGTCTTTATTTCATTGTACACCAGAAAATTGTGACTGTTTTTTGCCCTCCTAAGTATCTGTTAACCCTAACATATTTGCAGTTATATCACATTCATTTTTAATAGGAGCATTAACTAAAGATGATTCATTTCAGCTGGAATTTAAAATGAGCTTTTAAGATTTATAATTTTCAGAAGCCAGATTTTTAAAATCCACCCCCACTTCCTTTTTCTTTTTTTTTTTTTTTTTAATTTTTTATTTATTTATGATAGTCACAGAGAGAGAGAGAGGCAGAGACACAGGCGGAGGGAGAAGCAGGCTCCATGCACCAGGAGCCTGATGTGGGATTCGATCCCGGGTCTCCAGGATCGCGCCCTGGGCCAAAGGCAGGCGCCAAACCGCTGCGCCACCCAGGGATCCCCCACTTCCTTTTTCTAATATACTCTTCCTCCTCCTGATCCTCCAATACAAATTTTAGAATCCAAATAGTTTTGTAATCAATCTGTAGATGAGAAGATTATTTAAGTCTGAATGCAAGCATGGGAACAGTGACATTTTAAAGGTAAATTGATCTCCAAATTTATTGCAGTGTCAACAGGTAATGTTATAGTAATACTCACTTACCTTCAATCTCCGTGCATTTAGAAATTTAAACTCATGTCAGGACCTGCTCCCTTCACTTCAGGCTGTATACATATGTCAACTTGGAAGAAATAAGTCACAATGTAATTCAATATAGGTAAAAGCTGGGGGAAATTTACAAAGAGAAACATAAAAGTAAAACTCCATGGCCTTGGTTCTTTGGAGGCCAGGTGGTAATTGTCCCTTCTTGAAAAATTCACAGACCTGCCTATGGGCATCAATCCATTCACACCCCCTGGGAGTTCCAGGATCTCAAGAAACATGTCTAACTACCTCAAGAGTCAAAAATTAGAAGACGAGAGGTCAGGATAGCTAACTAAAAATCTGTCATTGGTTATCGATGCCACTTTAATCCGACTCAATAGTTTTTGTAAAATTTTACAGATAAAAGAGATTATTTGATGCCATATTTGATTGAATGCTGTGTCATTGGCACATCTCTTGAAGCGTGGCACTAAGTTGGGCATCCTATGATATTGTATCAATTTTAGCATAAGTGGTATTGGTGCATAGGAACTTCGGTGGGAAGGTAACCTGCAGAATATCTAAGTATGGCTTTTATTTTTTATAACTTTGGCCCAGCTAAGTACTCCCTGTAATTTCTTGCGTGTACAGAAAGAGCACTCCCATGGTAATGCGTTAGTATGCCATATACAAATACAACGAGTAAGGCCCACAAGGCCTTGCATTTATCAGGTAGTCAGTACAATGCTGAGTAGAATAGTATTGACCTGGATTATTGGAAAGGCATTATTGAAAAGAGTGGTCAGCCTCAGACTCAGTAAAATTTTCAGTCTGATGGCCGAGACAGAGCATACAGAGATGTGAATCACTTGAGCCTTACAACGCATCATGGAAACAAACAGAGGCCTCTTACCCCATGTTAGGAGACCCACGGTGATATTCAGTAATCTTCCATTAAGGAAGACTCCCTGAAGGTGGTAAGGTTTTCTGAAAAAAATTTTTTTAAGGCTTTAAAAATTGCCGTATGTGCTCTTTGAAAGTTTATACAATTCAGAATTATGTCATATACTATTAAGTATCATTTTCCATTCACATCCTTCTTCAGACACAATTCCACCCAACTAAAGGTTTATAGTATAGCACACCATATATTCATTTAGATATCTGTCTGTATTTCTATGTATGTATGTGTCTACCTATCATGGCAGACTATGTATTACTCTGCAATTGGCTTTTTCACTTGTCAGTATGTATCAGAGCTCTTCTCATGTTGGCATATCTGAGTGTGGGCAAATCTTGTCAGTTTTCTATTTTTATTTTATTTTATTTATTTATTCATGAGAGACAGAGAGAGAGAGGCAGAGGGAGAAGCAGGCTCCATGTAGGGAGCCTGACGTGGGATTCGATCTGGGGTCTCCAGGATCAGACATGGATTTGGGTGTAGTAAAAATGAACACAAAACACAAAACAAATCAAGAATAATAAAAATATATGGTTCCTGTCAGAATCGGGACCAGGATGAGATGAAGCGAGGTAATGTTCATAAAATATGAACATTTTAAACAAAAGCAGAATCTCTACTTAGCTTAGAGTCTAGTCAAGGAGATATTAAATTATCACATCCTTATTATTACTATTATCTACAAATTATGAAGGGAAAAATAGGGTATTACAAGAGGATCTTTTGGAGCACCTGGGTGGCTCAGTGGTTGAGCGTCTGCCTTTGGCTCAAGTCGTGATCCCCTGGAGCAGGGACTGAGTCCTGCATCGGGCTCCCTGTAGGGAGCCTGCTTCTCCCTCTGCCTATGTCTCTGCCTTTCTCTCTTTGTCTCTCATGAATAAAAAAAATCTTAAAATATGTATATATATCTTTTGCTAATTTAGATTTAGATGTCAGTATCACAGGTTGGGTTAGTTAGAGAAGCGTGATCTAAGATGAGCATTTTGAGGATTTATTGGAGCACATGGGTGGGGGCAACACCTGGGAAGCAGGATTTGGTAGAGTGAGAGATTGAGCTGCAATATTGTCTCATTGGAAACCTCAGGTGACCCTCTGGGGAGTTTCGAAGATGGGATGACAGCTTTACTGAATTAGGATGGGAGGTCTAGGCTTTTAAGTTCTCCTGTCAATACTCACTTGATGTGGATTGCCCTGGGGTGGGGAGGTGCCTTTGAGCCAGGTGGCTTTCTTCAGTTAAGGCAGTTCCAGCTAGGACAAATCTATAGTGAGGTGCAGGCTTCTGGTTGCACTCCAACAGCTGGGGTAATAAGTCTTTCATTCTTGAAGTTGGGGGGCGGGTGCTGAGTGATACATCGCAGAGATGACAGCATACACCAAAGAGATGATTTCCCACAGGAAATGAGGCCTGCAGGAGAAAAAATAATATGAAATCCACACAACAAATATTTATGAAGCTCCTGCTATATGATGGGCACTGTTCTAAGTTCTAGGAAATATAGCAGAGAATGAAGAAAAAATTTTTTATTGAAAGCTTATGATGTGCCATGCTCTATGTTAAGCCCTTCACATAAATCATTTGATTCTTTCTTTGCACTGAACTTGTAAACTAGGTCCTATTACTATTCCCCTTTTACAGATAAGAAAAGTGAGGTTCAGAGATATTGTTATCTTTTCCAGGGTCCCACAGCTGACTAGAGCTGGAAATAGGCTTTGAATATAAAATTTCATACTATAGATTCCTCAAATTAATATTGTCTTATCGTTGTGTGCAGGTTAGAGCATTTCTGTATTATAGATTCTTAGAAGCACAATTGTTGGGTCAAAGTGCATATGCATTTCTCAATGTGGATAGAAATTACCAAATTGATCTTCAAGCAATTTATATACTCACTGAGGTTCTATGGGATTGCCCATTTGCTCAGTCTTGTCAGCTGTGGATATTAGTAATTCTTTTAATTGCTGTCAAAACTAATGGGTGAAAATAAAACATAACTTATTTTAATTTCACTTCCCTTAATAAGCAATTCACTTAAGCTTTTCTCATGTTTATTGGCCATTTGAGTTTTTTAAATTTCCTGTCAATTGCCTGTTTATACTGTTGTACACTTTTATTGGTTTATCTTATTTCTTAATGGTTTACAGAAGACCTTTGCCTGTTACATATGTTATAAACATTTTTCTCAATGTCTTTTTTGTCTTTTAAATTTACTTATCTATCTTTCTTAATATAAGCTTGTTTTTTTTTTTTAAAATAAGTAGTCAAACCTGTTCATCTTTCCTTTACATTTCTAGATTTTGTCTTGCTTAAAAAAGCTTTTTCTACCACAAGACAATTAAAAACATTTTATATTTTCATATGTATATTCATGTCATTATATATGTTATATGTGTTATTTTATATGAATTCATTATATTATTTAAAATATATAATATATTCCCTATAACTTCTTATAATATCAGTATTTTATGAATATTATATGTTGATATAATATGTAATTCAATATACTCCCTCTTAGATATATGAATTCATTATATTATCTTCATATGTATATATTTATCATAGTTATGATCTATTTGGAATTTATTTTTATGAATGATGTGAGATAGAAGCAAGTTTTTCAAATGGATGGTTTTTCGGCTTTTTCACCCATATAATAATTTTTTATTAGATGTTAAACATTTTGTTGAAGATGTTGGTTTTCTTGTTTCCCTTTTAGAAGTATGGAATTTTGTTTTCACCTTGATCTTTTCCAGATTTATTTTAAGCTCTGTCACAGTGACCTACAGTAGCCTTTACTTAGCTAGTTCAGTCCTGCTATTCAGCCATAACCCTTTGGGGATCTTTCCTCAATATATTGGTAGATTCTCAGTGAGGTCTCTTCACTATGACTTATCAGAACTCTGCATGGGCTTAGAGATTGTTTAGGTTTGAGTTTCCTTACATTTCTTTGCTGCCTGGCTTGGTAGAGGTTTACCTTACTCATTAAGTGTGATTTGCTTAGATTCTGACTCTATGTTCTATCCAAAAAGTGCCTGCAGGCAGAAAGACAGACTGACCTCAATTTTTCCCTCTGCTCAGGGATCATGTTCACATGCTACCTGTTACCCAATGTCTGAAAACAGTTGCTTCTTGAATTTTTCCAGTTTTCTATTTATCGTGAGAAAGCAGGTATATTACCAAGTATTCCTTCATTGCAGAAGTCAAATTTACTTCCTGGTTTTTAATTTTATTAATGTACTGAATTCCACTGCTAATAATTACATTGATATTTGAAATCTTACTTTTTATAATATATTACTCATTTAATACATTTTTTGGGATATTTGTCCTTGTACTTTAATTAGGATTTTTTTGGGTTTGCATTCATAAAGGAGATTGAGTTATAGTGTTTTTAAATCCTATTTTTCTTTGACTTTAGTATCACTTCTGGGAATTTGTAAATTTGTTTAAAACATTTAAAAGTTTATAACATGCTCTGGAATAGTTTTAAAATCATAGAGTTTATATATTTGTATCAGGTTTCCCATGAAAATATCTACATTAGTTGTTTTAGGAGGTGGAGGGGTTGGATGTTTTCATCTGCCTTTGAAATATTTTCTATTATCACTAATATATTTGGATTTTCTTTTTTTTTTTTTTAATTTTATTTATTTATGATAGTCACAGAGAGAGAGAGAGGCAGAGACACAGGCAGAGGGAGAAGCAGGCTCCATGCACCGGGAGCCTGACGTGGGATTCGATCCCGGGTCTCCAGGATCGCGCCCTGGGCCAAAGACAGGCGCCAAACCGCTGCGCCACCCAGGGATCCCATATTTGGATTTTCCATCCCTTCTTTTGACCTTTATTGCTAATTTTGTTTTTGCATTGCATCTATGTTTTAAAATTTATTCCTGTGTATTTAAATCTGTAATTCCCTTATTATTTAGAAAAAATTCACTACTTCTTACATAGAATCCTTTCTCATTTCCAGTATTTTAAAATCTGTTTAACTTTTTGTCTTCTCTGCCTTTGCCACAGTTTTGCCTATTGTATTTGTCTTCTCAAGTCCTACATTTTGATATTTTCAAAGTGGGTGAGTGTTTTTAGTAAAGTTCAGGAAAATAGCAGGGCTTAGGAGAGAAGACTACATTATATGAAGAGCGTCAACAACCACACAGGCACGTGGGAGAGGAAAGAGAGCTGGAGTGACTAATGATGTAAAAGAGGGGGATGGTGAAGAATCCTGAGAAGTGTCTTAAAAATCAGTGAAGAGGGGCACCTGGGTGGCTCAGTTGGTTAAGAGACTGACTCTTGATTTCGGCTCAGGTCATGATCTCAGGGTCATGAGCTAGAGCTCCATATTAGGGTCTGCACTCAGCAAGGAGTCTGCTTGAGGATCCTCTCTCCCTCTCCTCCTCCTCCCACTATTCTCTCTCTCTCTCAAATAAGTAAATAAATCTTTAAAAAAAATTAGGGAAGGAATTTCTGAATGGAAACAGAGAATGAGGGCAGCCCAGGTGGCTCGGGGGTTTGGCGCTGCCTTTAGCCCAGGGCCTTATCCTGGCTGGAGAACCCTGGATCGAGTCCTGCGTCGGGCTCCCAGCATGGAGCCTGCTTCTCCCTCTGCCTGTGTCTCTGCCTCTCTCTCTCTCTCTCTGTGTCTGTCATGAATAAATAAATAAAATCTTAAAGAAAAAAAAAAAGAAACAGAGAATGAGAAACAATGCAATGCTTATAAGCTTCAGAGGTATACAGTGGAACAAGACTTTGAATTTGTCTACAGACTTTGGATATATCAACATGTGCAGCTTTTGAGGGTGGAGATGTCTTCTTGGAGTGTTGTTGCAGAAGGTCAGGGGAGAACACAGGCTGGTTTCCATGAGTCATTTGGAAAATGGAGAGATAGACCCAAAATATCTTAGTGAGGGGTATGTAGTATGTACTGCCTCTCAGTTATATGTGTGGTAGGGGTGGGCAAAAGGGAATTTTTTAAAAGGAGCACACTGCAAAGTGGCAAGAGTTTGAGGAGTGCGAAGTGGCTTCATGTATGTGGATGAAGAATTTGGGTAGAGGCTCCTGATGGAACCTGTGCAGGACTAGCTGGGATCAGCTCCAGAGACATAGTTGATGTGAGATATTCAATAATTGCACAAAGTCTACAGATATTCCTGTGACATGAATCACATGCTTGACCATGGTCATGGTCACCAGTGACCTCAAGGGTCTGGCTACTCAGGCTTCAGAAAGCACTTTCGGGTCATGGTTTTCTCCTTTTGGCTCTTTCTCCCATGAAATGAGAGCAAGCTATGACGTTTGTGGGTGACTCTTACCATGTGAACAGGAGAAAGGTCAGGTAAATTAAATTTTATAAAAGAATACACTCTCTAGCAGCTTTCACTGGGGGTATTTGAGAATAAAGGCAATCCATATGAAAGAAAGCTCAGAGGCAAGAGCATGCATGATGTAGCTCTTCAGTTCTTTTTTTTTTTTTTTGTCTTCTGATGACCAACATTTGCTTTTGAAAGGAGGTCACCATGCTGTGATGGTCCTTCCTTTTATTCCCTGCACTCGCTCTCCCTAGGAGGACCAGCGACTGTCACTGTAGCAGCTGCAAATGCAAACATTAAGGGCCAGCCCAAGAATGTGCCACCATAACACTTTGACCTTCCTGCTTTAGGCCCTAGTAATGGCTGTTGTTTTAAAACACAGCGTTTGACAGCCCGTGTTTCTTCAATACCCTTGATTGTTTTCCCCTCCTCTAATAACTTATTTAAAGAGCCATTTTCCCAAGCTACCCATGGATGTTGGAAATAATTTCTGCATTTCCCCTGGCTTGTATTCTGGTTGTCAAAAAGTCAAAACACAAACACTAGCTGAACAGACTCAGTTACATCTCAACAAGGTAATTGTTAAATCACTCAGTAAGAGGAAAACCAAAAAAAAAAAAAAAAAAAAAAAGAAAAAAAAAGTCACACAAGGAGTTATTATTATGCATATGCATTTTTAATGTCTGATTCTCTGTATAACCTTAAATTACAATGGAGGTTAAATTTCCCTTGCTGATTTATAAGCATAATGTAAACTCTAGACACAGTTAATGATATTGCGATGTAAAACCGTTCTGTTGCAAACTAAAGACCTTGCTTAGCCCTGCAAAGCTCCGGGTTCATTTCAATGTGATCATTGAGGCACTATGCGGAGATTATGCATTTATTGTATTTTTTTCATGAATACATGAATGAATAATAAGTTCAACAAACAAGAGTTTCCTACTGGGAATGTCAAACAAATCATTCTGCAAAGTGCTCTGAATTTCAATCAATCACTCTCCATAACACTCGTCCCGGTGAGGTCTTCAGCTTCAGCAGAGTCAGCACTTGGAAACACTACAGTCTTGGTGGAAGACACAGGGTGCAGGGGTGTAGAAGAAGGGGCACCATGAGGCAGGGTGTCCCTGCTGAGGCCCCTCCCAGTTGCTTCTGGACTGGTGGAGACATAGGGCACTGGTGGATCATATTCCTCTATCTTGCTTTACCCCTACTCTTTCTTACTCATGAGCTGGAATCCAGAAGCTTTAGGGAGATGGCTCAGGGGAGGGGAAGCCCACTTGAGGTGAGTGGACAGAACAGAGCAACAGCAGGGAACAGACTACATGCATAGTCCTAACTTGTTTCGGGCCTGGGTCAACTGGGTGGTTGGGGTAGTGAGTGAAGGTGCCACGGCATGAGGTTTGTGCAGAAAGCCTGGAGTCTTCATTTTAGGAAGTATCACGTGAGGTTCTGAAGCTGAATTTTGGTGTCTATGTCTTAGAGAATCCCTATTCTTAGCCTAGAAAATTCAATGCTACTGTTATGGACCTGATTTATATGGAGGCAGAGAAAGGAAAGGTTTGCAACAGAATATAATTCTTTATTTGGAGTCATTTATCTCAAGGGAGTTTTAGGACAGACAGCTCTTTAGATGGAACTGTTTCCTCTGTTTGTCTTTTTTGCCTACATTATGACCTGAGGTAAATTCTCCTCCGGAAGGTGAGAACATTTGGTGGGGTGGTGGTGGGTGCCAGCTTGAGGTGAAGCTCCTGTAGCTTGAATCACCATGTTCAGTCTGAGGAAACTTGCCCTTGTACCCAGAAAGCTTGCTGTCATCCATCACCTACCAAATCAGCGAATAGCAAGCAACAAATTTTGAGTGAATTCTGAAGGCTGTGATAACCAGATTTCTGCTTCAGTAGAAATGTTTGTCTTAGCTACCCCAGCCAATTAAATATAACTAAACAATACAGTTGCTCACACTTTCTTTATAGCCTCTCAGGTAAGAATCTTTTTGTTATTAACTCTTCCTAGACCCTTCTGGCCACAGGGTCTTTCCATATCTGTGAGGATCAGAGCACAGAATGCCGAGCTCAGTGATGATTTAATAAAAGTTGGTTCCCTTCCTCTCCTCTTGTTCTTTTACATTAAGCATGAAAAAAATACCACTAGTTGCAAATTCATCATATTTTGTTACTAAGATGCCTTCCCCACTAGAATCTGATAGGAATAAATAACATGACTCATTCCATTATCTGCAGGGGAAAGTGATTGAATAAAATGTGACAAACATGTCACCCTTCAGGGCGGGCCCTGGATTATTCATTTGGGGCTAGGGACTGTTTCCAATTGAAATGGGATCTTCTGTTCCTGCAATGGGCTGATGGTCCTGACTGTCCGTGTGATAGAAAATAAATTACATCACCAATGAAAGCCTCAGTTTCCTCTCCCGCAAAATGCAAAAGTTGACCAGATTTGCTCCAAGGACTGTTATGATAATATGGCATATTTTTTAGAGCATGCACTCTAGTGCTAAATTGTTGGAGGTGCAAATTCTTGGAACTCTTACTTAAACTCTCTGTGCTTCAGAGTTCTCATCCACAAAATGAGAAAGATGAGGCTGGGGGCAAAGAGAGCTACCCAAGGTCCCACAATTAAGCAAGACTCCTGATCTAACTCTTCATGCAAACTGTACTTCCCACCTGGATTTCCACCCTATCCTCTCTTTCCGGCTGGCCACGATAGCTACAAGACAAAGGGGTAAGGAGGAAGGCCCCTTGGCTGCCTCTGCTTTGCTTAATGTCAGCCTGAAAAACAGTCTCTATAGAGTTGATTTTCACCAGTTTTGTTGCTGCCTTTGGCACTTTGTTTTGTATTGAGTCCGTGTTGATCTCAAGTTCAAACCACTTGCTTTTTCCACACTAATCCACAATGACCGCTTGCTTCTGAACTAATGATGAGTTTGGTGTGCAGCTGTTGCTGCGTCCTGCTTCTTTGTCTCCTACTGGCCTTCATGGGCCTGTCACCTTTTCTACCTGCTTTTCTTCTTTGCTCCTTCCTCCTCCTTGTCTGTTCCTTCCCATGAATAAAGGGCAAAAAGCAAATAACTCTGGCTCACATTGCACCATTAGAATTTTTCATGGTTGCCCTTCCTCTTTACTCGTGTGCGTGCACGTGTGTGTGTGTGTGTGTGTGTGTGTGTGTGTGAGAGAGAGAGAGAGAGAGAGAGATGGTAAGAGGGTGGGAGAGAAGAGAGATACTGTACTGTCCGTTCTTTTTTTTTTTTTTAAGATTTTATTTATTCATGAGAGACACAGAGAGAGAGACAGAGACACAGTCAGAGGGAGAAGCAGACTCCTCGTGGGGAGCCTGATGTAGAACTAGATCTCAGGACTCCGAGATCATCACCTGAGCTGAAGGCAGATGCTCAAACCCTGAGGCGCCCAGGGGCCCTGCTTGCTTGCTTTTTTTCTTTCTTTCTTTCTTTCTTTCTTTCTTTCTTTCTTTCTTTCTTTCTTCTTTCTTTCTTTCTTTCTTTCTTTCTTTCTCTTCTCTCTCTCTTTCTTTCTTTCTTTCTTTCTTTCTTTCTTTCTTTCTTTCTTTCTTTCTTGATTTTATTTATTTATTTGAGAGAGAGAGCACAGAGGGAAGAGGGAGAGGGAGAAGCAGACTCCTCGTTGAGCAAGGAGCCTGACTTGGGGCTCAATCCCGGGTCCCCAGGATCATGACCAGAGTGGAAGGCAGATGCTTAACCAACTGAGCCACCCAGTTGCCCCTGCACTGTCCTTTCTTTGTATCACACACCAGAAATATACACAGTACTTGTAATGGGTTTTTTGGTGGCTGACAAAATAGCCATTTCTTACCTAGGAGTCCAAGCAGGCTCCTAAAGCTGATAAGCAAGAGGTAAAACCATGGCATATTTCTCTAAGTCCACTTGAGTCATTTATTGCCACCCCATGTCTCTGAATCAGCATTTGGTGTCCCAGGGAGAGTGCCTGAAACTCTCTCTGAGGACAGAGGGTCTGGTGCTACTTCAACCAGAGGCGAGTGTATTTATGGAGTTGATTTACACAGACACACTCAGTTCCTGACTATAATGCTAATTTTAAGTAAAATTCTGCATTCAGTGCTCCATCAGGTATGATTTTCTGCCATTCTTTAATTGTTCATCCTCCGATTCTGAATCAAGGAGCAGGTTGCAGCTAGAAAGAACATCAGGTTAAACAAAGGGGGTTTACCTTTGAATCTTCACACCAACCAGGCAAGGATTCTAATAATGTCCCCCAAGTCTAGCTATAGAAATCCATTTCTGGGCTGGGGGTTGGAACAGATTATAACCCTTTGCAGTTCTTGCTTCCATTTTTCCTTTACTCATTGGTAGTCAGTGAGGCTGTGTGCACTTAGTATTCATGGGGACCCATATCCATCAATATAGTGAGAGCTAATGGACAGGGCCCCTTATTGGGAAATGGGGTTTTGTGGCATTCTGAGTGTGTGTCATCATTTGTAGAGAGAGGAAAACATCTAAGACTCTGTGACCCCACACAGATGTCAAAGTGAGCCACACTGCGATGATTAACTCTCAAGTCTGGAAATTACAAAAACACAAGTCATTATCAAACAGAATAGGTAGAAGAAAAGCTTTCTATCAATCCCTCTTCATATCTGTAGAACACATTTTGTCCTGTTGCAGTTGGTGGAGTGTTTACTTGCTGCTGCTACTCTGTCACTGTGTCACTCTGATGTTGTTTCCTCCCATTCTTGTCTTCCAGGTGTGTAATTTCCTTAGAGTTAAAAGAATTCATGCTATTTGCACTTCTTGCTGTTTTTCCTAAAATGTTCATACACTCACACTATCATCAGACGTCTTTCCTTCGATATCTTTGTTCCACTTTGATTCTAGGGGTTTGGTTTATAGTTTGCCCTTCATCTGTCATTTTGTCTGAGGAGCAAATCCTCATTCTGTCCTGTCTATTGATGTCACCCCTGAAACCTCCTCAGGCCTCTCCAAGCCTGCAGACTCAATGATTGATGGTCACTGTCCTTTGCTTTCTTGCTCCAGAACCCACTCCTCCTACTGTGGTCTCTCTCCTGGTTAACAACCTCATCATTCTTTTCAATTGCTGCTAGAAATTTCTCCTGAAAACTTCGGTATACCATATAGTTCTATATGGGCCAATTCTACCCCTTCAGGTTCTTTTTTTTTTTTTTTAAGATTATTTATTTATTTATTCATGAGAGACACAGAGAGACAGAGAGACAGGCAGAGGGAGAAGCAGGCTCCACGCAGGGAGCCCAACGTGGGACTCAATCCCGGGTCTCCAGGATCACACCCTGGGCTGAAGGCGGCGCTAAACCACTGAGCCACCCAGGCTGCCCCCCCCCTTAAGGTTCTTGTCTTTTCTTTACTGGTTTTCTTCTGTATCCTCCTAAGTGCATATCTTGTGTTCAGCCTCTTCTCTTTTAAATGGATCCTTCTAGTCAGTGCAGAGAAATAGCTCTAAAATTCAGGTTGTTCTCATGTCTTTCCCATCCCACTCTAGTGATGGCTCCCCTTTTGCCTAAGACCAAACTTCAGAACAAGTCACACAACTCTTCTCATGCCAGGTTATTCCCCAGACTATCTACCATATATCCTGTACCACGCTAAACAATTGCTTACTGTTCTTTGAACTTACCACAAAATTTTATGTCTGTGCTCATTTTTGCCTCAAATCTTCTTACGCTTACGCATGAAAAACTGAAGCAAAGAGGCCATGTCTGTCTTGTCCAGTGTTGAATCCCAAGAACTCTGCATGGTATCAAGCACAGAGTGAACACAGAAAAGGAAACTGATTTACCCAAAGACACACAAATACTGGCAAGAGAGGCCTAGTGTTTGGAACTGTTGATTCTCAGCCTTAACATTTTCTGTTTCAAAATAATTGATTATTTGAGGAAACAGGTTTCTCAGGTGGTGTCAGGGAGATCCTTTGGCTTTTACTTGCTAAGCTCTGGGACTGTATACAATATATACCAAATGCAAGTTGACATCTTCCATGAGCTACAAGAAAGAAATAAGGATAATACTTTGGGTTCAATTCTTCTCTTTGGTTGTAACATCATAAACACAACTATATCAGTGCTTTTCACAATTCAATGTCCACATAAATCACCTAGAGATCTTGTTAAAAAGTGGATTCGATTTTAAGAGGTCTAGTGGTATCTCAGATTCTGCATTTCTAACATGTACTCAGGTGATGGCAGTAGAGCTGATCCCTGGACACCCACTTCAAGTAGCAAGGAGGTAGATGAGTATATTCAGACTGCTCAGGTTAACTAGTTTATTTCTCTTTTGCTAAGAAATTTGGTGAATTTTAAAAAGTCTCCTCTGTATCCCATGATAGCAAAATATTACAATATTCAGAACAAATCATCTTGATGCAATGTTATATCTGTCAAACCCAAGGACAGATATAAGAGAGACAAGATGGTGGTGGTAATCACTGTTTATCTATAATAGCTCTCTTCCTGGACCCTATGTCAGAGAAGTCTTCTAGATCACCATTCTCCTTGCCTAGGCAATGCTTACTGGTCAATATTTCTTTCAGGAAATCTTCAGTATAATTAACCCGAAGGTGTATCAAAACTGATCTGGAGAATGCACTGGGACCATATCTGTAAGAGCATGGTTACTTTCCATTCCCAGATATCTGAATACACATAGTAACTCTGACAGGGTCATCTATCCCTACTTGACCTGTTGTCTTCGAAATAGCTAAATTCACATCTATGACCTCACTGTCGCCCTGTGGACTTTGACTTTAAGGGATCCAGAGTGTAGTAACTGTATACCATGTCAAAAAGGGATAGATAGAACAACTATCACTGATCAGGGAAATCTCAAGGGCTGGATGGCAGTGCCATTATTGTATAAGTTGGTCAGTGTCCCATTACTGATGATTAATATTAAATTTAGTCTATGCAACTGTTGCACTGTGTTAGCGGATAAGGTGGGTATACACTTTGGTCATATAATTGCTACACTCTCAGGCTTATTGATTTTTTTTTTTTGAAAAGTGACAATGTGTAACAACATGGATAGTATGTAGCTTGATTCCTATAGATGTTTCTATGTACTACATTTAACCTATTACAAATGTCTCATTGAAAGTTAAAATAACAGGATAATTTCCAGTATAATTGGCTTGATGGAAGAGTGGGGTTTACTGAGCCAGAGAAGGAATTAGAGTGATTAATCTGGGAGCAGTGTCCTTTTATATATTGGGCTAATGACAACTCTCAGAACCTTATGAACAGTATTGGATATGAATTATTAGGTGGTTGGGAAATGATTTTATAACTTAATAACAAGTCCTCGTAAGCCTCATAAGGGATCCCCAATTTCCATAATCCATGGAAGACCCAGTACTTCTGTAATAAACATAAAAATGGTCTGTTTTGGTAATAATATTTTAAAGATTAACTTTCTCCCTTCCCCAAATCCCAAATTGAAGGCTTTCTGGCATAATTATTCAAGTGTGTTCAGTTTGAACGTGCTGAATTCCTATTATAATCCTGGTTTTGAGGGAATGTTCTAGGCTGGAGCTGTATTTGCCTTGAAATGAAAATGATGTTCAAGAGGAAACAGTTACTGTCCTGATATAATTTACTAAGAATCTGTCTGGAGATTTGACATTTCAGTGTTAAGAAAGTTCCTAAGGTTCTGTTGGGGGGAAAAAGTATATTTTGAGTGACTGGCCAGGTTTCCTTAAAGTTGTTGTTTTATATCTGGGTATATGTCTGGAATTTCACTTGAGTGATTTGGTTTAACACTTTTCAGGGGTGGTGAGTCCAGAGGGAAGCTTTTCTTGTTTATGCTGGGGGCAGAGGGGCCATAAGGGAGGAAGGATGGAGAGTTATATAATGCTAAACTGTGCACCTGAGAGTCATACATTCTGCCTTAATTTTCAGGCCTTTTCTCTTCGCCTTCTAGTCATGGCTGGTATGTTGGGAGCAGGGTTGGCATATGTGTGGTTATGTTTCTCAAAGTGCTCTATAGGAAGAACAAAACATCATTTTAAAGACATTTTCCAACGGAGCCCATTTCAGGATTAAACACTTTTCGGCTCTCTTATGACTTTTATGGAGCCACGTCTGTTTTTCTATTGAGGTCACCCTCTCCTTCTGTTCCCCAGTGAATCCAAGGGAAGTGTGAGTCATTGTCAGTGAAATCACCCTGGAAAAGGAGCGGTGCTGTTACACTGTCAGACCCAGAGCTGGGTGTTTCTGCAGGTGATGTGCTGGACAACAGATAAGCCTATGAAGACTTAAAAATATATGTGTGTTTTGAGTAAATATGAGCAAATTAGGGCAGCTTTAATTTGGGGGCTGGCCCAGAAACCAGGGACTCCGCCATTCCTGGACATTGCAATCTTGGGCCAGCAGCTTGACATTTCAGGGCTTTAATTTTTCCATTTTAAAATAAGACCACATGATCTCAAAGGTCCCCTTTGGCAAGATGGTTCTATAATTTTTCTTTAATTTACCACGAAGTGTGCCGAGCCAGAAAATTCTCTGAAAACTTGTTTTTAACACAAGATCAATCTCATGAATATCACCAACATAAACAATAAATCATTAACAGGTACATATGGTATTTGTAGTGTTATTTGTTTCTTAAATGCTAATCTTCAGTAAATTGCTTGATCATTTGGTATGCAACATGCTGTAAATGTATTAAATACTGTATTCGTGTTTTATATTTGGAAGTGCCATTGAGCATTGCATATGGTTGTTCTGAATTTGTCAATAATATTCCCTGTGTAATCCATATGGGAACAGCCATGCAATCCTTATATGGTGATATCCTGTTTGCTTTCATCTAGAGTGTAATTAATGTTTCCCACAGTCACTGCACATATTTTTAATAGTCTTACACTTTCCCAAATTATACTTTTAAGATGGAAATGGTGATTAGAGCAGTTCTGTATAGTAAAAGGGCTAACTTACCTATCTATCCATCATCTATCTATCTATCTATCTATCTATCTATCTATCTATCATCTACCTATTTAAATAACAAATTGATTCTAAGCAATATTATTTTCTAGAGGAAAGTCTATAATAACGTTAACTTTCAGGAATGTTTTTGGCTAGCAAAATCATATGTATTCAACTAGCTCATTATCAAATCTTAGCTAATTATGACTTTTCAGATCTTATTTCAAGTCTTCCAATGTCATATTTTGATAAGGGCAAATTTGTATAGTTGTGAATATATCTCTTCAGGCATTTTGCATGTTAATGGCATTTGTATTGTGAAGGCTTAAAAATTGATATTTCATATCCTTTTGGTTTAAATTTGCTTTAATTTATGGGGAATATAGGAAGTACTTTATTTTGTGTGAGAAAGCATCAATGCCTATTGTTATGAATTAACTATGAAGTGGTTTCATTTCCAAAGAGATATGCAGGACATATGCTTGCACATTCTGTTAACAGCTAGTGATCCAAATGGAGAAAACCATTTCCGTGAGAAAAGTGAGTCATCTCTTGAAAAGGATTCCAATAATCCAGAGGAGACTATTAAAAAACATTCCAGATTGTCCACGTGGATAATATGCATTTTGAAATGTCTTAAATCAGAAGTCTTCACTTTACTGTTGATTGCTGTATTTAGTTAATGACCTAACAATTCACCTAGATTATTTCCTTTGGTGAAATCCTCCCCTGTTCTGAAAAGCATGTTTATTTAAGACAAAGAGGTCCTTCTCCATCACTGCTGGGTAGAGCATGTACCGTGTACACTCTGCTGCTCCATTCATTTCCCTGACTCATCTTTATGTTTAAAAAAATTCCGTATTTGTTTGGCTGCTTGCAAAACCCTTCCAGTATTTTTTTCTCATGTCTGAAATGGTTCATATTAAAGCTTTCATAATACCCTTCAGTTTCTGTGTTAAATTGATGTTTAAATTGGAAAGAAAGTGGGAACTTTGGCAGTTTAGATAATTCACTTCATCTGGTGGCCAGCTATGTTAACAATCACATCATATGCCAGCACTCAGATGAGATGAAAGGAGCCCTCGGGGCCCTGAAGCCACATTTTAGGACTGAAGAGAAAAATACAGTTAGAATTCTTTGTTTCATCATTTTATTCTATAAAATGGTAAATTATTTTGACCGGAATTTGAAAGTGCTAAAAGAACAATTTAAAGGTTATGTGGTGGCTTAGCTGTGGAAGCTGAATGCAGATTGTTGATCAGTATGCTGGACGGAAAGTGTTGAGACCCATGTCAGCAAATGATGTCTTTTATCCTCTGTGTATTGAGTGCTGCGAGGAAATGCTGATATTGTTAGCATATGAATAACATCAAAGCCCTACGCTGGAAGATAAACCTCCATCTTCTGAAATAGAGTGCACAGCCTCCCCTCAAGTACTGAAGGGCCTCTCTTTCTAACCGTGCGCCCTGTCCAACCCCAGAGCGGTTTCTTCCAGAACAGGCAAGTTGATATTCAGCACCAGGTTGCTGGTGCATGACCGCACATTCCATCACTTAGGAGAAAACATTTTCACAATTTTCACATCAGATTGCCTTTATCTATGAAGGGAAGGAAGACTATTAGGTTGCTGTTGTTGTTTTTTTTTTTGTTGTTGTTGTTTTTTACCGTTTGTTGGGGGAGTGGAAGAGATATTTTCTTTAGAGGTACCATACAACGCTCATGATTTTTATTATCATTTGTCCTAAAAATGAGAGACTGATCCAGCCAGGTGACAAGAAATAGAGTGGATAACCGCCCCTTCATCTCTGAATGTATACGTGATGCTTTTCTCTGCTGCTGGATCTTCAATCAATACTGACGTGCTGGCCAGAGACAATTTAAGAATCAAGTGCCAGGCCTGTTCTTCTCTTTTATGTATATTAGTGTTGTGTGATAAGTAGTTGTGTTCAAACCCCTTCTCTTTCCACCTGTTCCGATGGTGGACAAGTGCTGCTGTTGCTCCAAATGGAATTTTTGTTTAGCCGCAGAGTTACTGGGGCTTTTAAGAGCGCTAGCCACGTCAAATTGGTCCTGGGATGATAAACTGTATGACAGCCCATAACAGAACAAGTAATTCCAGATGCCTTGGATGTTTCGTCTATTAGCTCATGGGGACATGTAAGGAATAGTCAGTTTCCATTAATGTTCAATTTCTTATTGGCCAAGATGCTTAGGGTATGATGCTTCTAGTCATTTTCTATAACAACTTTATTTATACAGGGAGTCTTTTTCTGAAAGGTACATGGCTAGAACTTCATTTCTGAGCTCATATGTTATGCTGACCAAAAACGTCTGTCAAAACTTAGATCAGTGTCACGGGCTGTATTTTTTGTTTTCATTACTCTCAGAGTCCTTTTTTTTTTTTTTTTAAATTCATGTTGCCAGCTGTTACATGAACATTCCGTCAAGTTTAGGTTAGCTGAATTCCAGCCTGTGGTTTAGAAATAAGCAGAGCATAATGTTGACATGATTAATTTCCAGTTACTCCATGTGGTTTCCCTTGCATGTTTAAAGACATATCTGTGTATAAGAGCAAAGAAACAACACATTTGTTTTATAAAGAGCCGAATGTACTCTTGATGGGGAACTGTTCTATAGTCATTATAATAGAATACCTTTTCTTACTTTCTGTCTCTCGCGCCATTCACCAAGTTATTGTTCTCATGTCCTCACTGAGTGATATACATTGAGAAAGTGAATCTTGGTGAGTCAAGCTCGTCTGATTGTTAGATTCTGGATAGCTTCCAAACGGGAGGTTGGAATCGAAAGAACTAACACAAAGGCTTCCGGGACATGTTAGGAATACCAAGTACTATCTCCAGATTTTCTAATTAGTTTTCAAGACAAATGCTCAGGAAGTTACAGCTATGTACCTGATTCAGCTCAAATTTCAAAACGAGTAGGTTTTAACAAGAATTCCCATTTCTACATTTAGATGATTCCATTTTAGGATGCAGGTTACTTAGTTCTTATATTTTAAAACTCAGGGTTTTGGTTTTTCTTTTTAACCTACATACTGATCAGCAAATGTCATTGTTCTGAACTGGATTTTTCTCTCGGAGGAGACGCAGCCTCATATAGACCATTCAGGAAAGGTGTAAAGACCACCATACTGAATCCAACAATGGACAGAGCATGAGAGATTGCTTGTTACTCTTAGAATTATCTTTCATAAAATCTCAATGCGTTTTGAAGAATACTTTATGGCAAATGTGGGAGGGCAGGGGTTGGAAGGAACCAAGAGATTTCACCGGTCAAAAGAATAGTGTAACTTAATGATGTCAGAATTGGCTGAACTAATGGCTTTGTATGTCAGAGATTTGAAGGCATCTAAATTACTCTCGAGTCATTGCCAGCTATGCTGATTTTTGGGGATAGCTATTACATATCACATGCAATTGTTAATCCCCTTGCTGGCAAAAAAGATGGTTGGAGTGGCCTGTAAAAATAAGAAATATTATACTAACATAAAAAAAAAAATCACCTGGCCAAGTATTGTTTCAAAACTAAATAGAGGATGGAAAGTTTAAAGCCTTTGACTCCTTTTCCTGTGAATGATGATTCACTAAGGTTATATTTCCATCCTGGAATCAGGACTTGTAATTTGAGAGTTTGCCAGCAAGTCTAGTGACTAATTTTGTAGCCTGATGAAGCTGTGAAAGCACCTCTATGTGTTTCATTCCATGAGTAATACTAATAATCTCAATTCCCCAAATCCAGTCCTTTGGAGAATTCTTTCTTAAGGTCACAGGAGAATTCCAAATGTCAAATTATGAACCTTAAAAAGTTAGAGAAAGAGAGAGAAAGAGATAGAGAGAGGGAAAAAGAGAGGGAGGAAGAGTGAGGGGGAGAGGGAGGGAGAGAAGGAGAGAGAGATTGTTCATGTGATGTGTGTTTGCAGGCATGGGCAGAATTAAGTGGAATAATAATTTCTAAGCCACGTTCTAAGTCTATTTTTATTCAGAAGTCTGCTATTTCTATTTTTCTCATAAAGTAATTCCATTCTTTTGCTAGGAAACATTACTATTTAGCCAAGATTTAGAAATCATTTTATTTCAAAACTAGATAACAGCCTGTGAGGGAGTGTACTATAAATCTTTAGGAGCTGCTGTTTGATTTATCTGAACACTTAAAAAATTGGTTGGATATATTTTTTTCCCTTTACTCAAATTATATATTAATTGGTCAAATGAATTATTTGGGGGAGTTAGTGATCAAAGAAAGAGTACAGTAATATCTATGTACTTAAGTAAATAATTTAATGGCATATGTAAGGCTTGAAAATATGCTAACATGATTTAAAATATGTATATTAACCAATAAGTAGAAATTTCCCTTTATAATAGAAAAACGTCTCAAGTACTGAAGAAATGCTTTATTTTTATTTTTTTAAAGATTTTATTTATTCATTAGGGACACACACACACACACACACACACAGAGAAAGAGAGAGACACACACACACACACACACACAGAGGCAGAGACACAGGCAGAGGGAGAAGCAGGCTCCATGCAGGGAGCCCAATGTGTGACTCGATCCCGGGACTCCAGGATCACACCCTGGGTCGAGGGTGGTACTAAACCACAGAGCCACCCAGGGATCCTACAAGAAATGCTTTATAATGACAATTATTTTTCTTGATTGATAACTAGGAGGATCACGAGGCAGGAGAATCCCAAATAGATTTTAGTGAATGAAAGTCAGTAGCCATTCGTTCATTTGTTCATTCAGTACCATTGGATGGTGGTAGATATAGAGCTGCAGACGAGGTATTAAATGGCAAACAGCCCATTGATTAAGGTGAGAAATGATAAAGGCTTGAATGATAATAAATGTAGATGGGATATTAAGTAGAAGACTTTGAGATCGATCTAGAAGGAATGTAACTCAAACCACAGCAGCACTAGCCCTCACCAGTCCAAATGTCAGGAACACTTACCTAAGACTTGTCCCCTAGCTATTTACAAGGCCAGCATATAATGCTGTATGTGCTCAAGAAGAGGCATCTTGGGTCTTTACTTGGGGTTATTTGTCATACTCACATGACCTCCCCTGTGATTGGTATCCTTTGAGAAATCACTATTCCAAATGAGCACTGGTTTGTTTGCCAGTGTCCATCACCACCACCATTTTTCTGGTATGGAAGAGATCTTCCCTGCTCAAAGTATAGGCACATGTATTTTCTCAATTCCCCATGGTACAAAAGTCTTAATTAAAGTATTAAAAGAGGTTCCTGGGTGGCTCCCTTGGTTAAGTGTCTGACTCTTGATTTGGCTCAGGTCATGATCTCAGAGTTGTGAGACTGAGTCCTGTGTTAAGCTCTGTGCTCAGTGGGGAGTCTGCTTGAGATTCTCTCTCTCCCTCTCCTTTTGCCCCTTTCCCCACTCATGTGCATGTGCTATCACTCTCTCTTTGTATAAAATAAATAAATAAATAAATCTTAAAAAAATAATGTATTGAAGTAATGGATATGACAAAGCACAAGAAAAATTCCAACTGCATATTCCCCTATTCTTTCCTTCTCCCCCAGCCATACTTCCAGAGGTAGCCTTAGACTTAAGAAAATATTTTAGGCTATCAAGACAGTATATGAATATGAAAGGGGTTTATATTTTGAAATATATTAGTATTCTCTCCCATTTTACAGTTCTGTGTATATGGCCCTTTCTCTGGTTACCTTGAGGTATCAACTTACCTAGGGGAGTAGGATTAGAATCTTTACAGTCGAAATGCAAAGAGACAAAAATGAATCTATATTCAGCTTCTAAAATTTAACAAGGGATACTTGAAGTCAAAGCAAAGTGACAGGCTTGAAATCTATGGATTTCTGAGAGACATAAAAACGTTCTAAATTCCTTTTTTTTTTCTCTCTCTCTTATACATCAAAAGGCAGGCTTGGTGGATAAGACCATAGAGAGAGTTCTATGCCTAAAACAGGGCAAAGAAGGGCCCAACCAAAAAGAGGGAAGGCCCCAAACCTGTTCCTCTGGTTCCTGTAGGAGGCAGTAGGAGACCTGACTTGATCTGTCCTCTCTGGGCAATTCATGTCACTGGGGAAGAGTATGTTACATAGTTGAGGTGAATGCTTGTTCCTTGATTGGGGCAATGGAACAAGGTGTTCCACAAACTTCACAGCCCATGTAGGGGCTCACAAAACTAGAATGTAAGCTCAGTGGCCCAACATGGTTGGGAGGAAATAGCCAGGGTTTATTTTCTGAGAAATCCTGAGTTCCCATAGGATATATGGAGGCTGGTTGAGTTGCAGATCTGGCATGTTGTGGCAAGCAATGAGGAGCCCTGGCAGCAGAAGCCATGGGGGCCAGAATCTATGAGGACCATGGTCCAAGTGGGGCTCAAAGATGAGACTAAGGGAGTTCCATGTGCCTTTGAGAACTGGAGTGAGGTCACACACCAGCCAGAGAGCCTCAGCAGGCCTGGCCCTCACTTAGCCAAAAGAGACCAGGAATGGATGCCAGTAGATTCCACAATACTCAGAGACATAATAAGGTCAACTATTACAACGAGCAGTCACAGGATCCCCCAATCCTGTTACTTTGCAGTAAAGATGAACAAGAGTCTAAGGGACACTCATGGATATAAGGACTCTATCTTGTCCTGTCTCACGCTGCCCTGAAGCCACAGGTGTGTCACACTTTTCCTTCTCCAGCTGCCATCCTGTGGGAGCAGAGGCAGGAAGAGGAAATGAAAAGGATGGAATTTTACCCAAGGAACTTTAAAATTACTGCATTGGATTGAATTTACCGATTTGGACTAAAACAAAGCTTTCTGTAACTGATTAGGTGGGGATGTATGAGGATGGTCATATCATTTATCTCTAAAGAACTAAAAAAGCCACTTTGAGCATCTGAAAGCATTTTGAATAAATTAACTGGATGTTGGACCTTTAATTGATCACGTATGTCTCCTAACTGCTTTTTCTTGTATATCCCATTTCTTCTTTTTATTCTACATGCTGGGAAATTTACTGAAGTTTTTCTTCAATAATTTCTATTGAATTTTTAATTTTGATACTAATACTTTTCATGTTGAGTAATGTTTTCTTGTTCTCTGATCGTTCCTGTCATAGCAGCTTCTGCTTTTAATTTATTTTGTTTGTAAGGGATATAATATACTCTCAAAGACCTGATGTTATCAATGAGAATTTTTAAAACATTTCTTTTTTGCACTATGAATTACCTTTGGCTCTTCTGAGGTCACTTGTTCTGTTAGTTCATTCTGGCCCCTCTCTCTTAACATTTATAAGTGCATGTAGATGATGTAGCCTAGATTTGGCTTCTGAAGCTCCAGTTGAGTCCCTTTTATTCATCCTCATCAAGACTTAGAGAGTCTTGAGTCCTCCCCAACCACGGTTATATTCTTATAGTTTCACATGAAGTAGGTAAATACAGGAGACGAGAGAATCATCACATTCATTTCTCCACTTATTTTCTATGTTCTCATGATTTCCAAAATTATATTTTGGTCCAAACGTCTCTCCTGATAGGCATATATCCCATTGCCTATCAGACATTTCCACTTGGGTGAAGGAACCTTAAAGCCCAGACTTAATTAATCATAAGCCTACCTCTCTTCTTCCTGTATGTGTTATCTCAGTGGGTGACCTGAACATTCACCTGGCTACCCTCAGCTAGAGACCGAATCATGAGTGTATTGTCTACGCTTTTCTCCTTATTCAGTCAGCCACCCAGTTCTGTAAATTCTGCTTCCAGAATATCTCTTGAATCTGTCCACTTTTTAATCTTCATTTCTCCTAGGATATATGTGCATCCTGACCATTGTTGCATTGTGGCAACATTTCTTTCCCTGGCCTTCCTACTCTTATCTTCATACACTCAGTACTTTCTCTAGAGTGACCTTCAAAAATAAGAAATCTTATTTCTTGTTTTATAAATTTTATAAGTACTGCATACTTACCATCGCCTATTGCAATGGCTGCCCGCCAATCTGAAGATAAAGCCTGAGTGTCTCAGTCTGGTTTATAACAGCCTTTAGGGGCTGACCTCTGCTAACCCATCCAGCTGGTCTTTCATGAAGCCCTGCCTCCACTTCTATAGCCTCCACGCACTGAGCAGGAAAAGTTCATGGAGTTGAAAAGATGAAGCCGCAATGAATAGAGCAAGTTGAAGAGAGAGTTTCAAAATAGGATGGAGGATCATGTGTGTTGACTGCAGCAGAGAGGAAAGAGGAGAGAAGAATGAGAAACTGCCTGTAAGTTTTGTCAAAAAGAAACCCACTATGTAAATAAGAAATTGTCTTTCCTTGTTAAATTGAAACCACTGATCAAGTAACTTTTTTATTCCTAAAATTAATTGAGTTTCTGTCTTTATGTGAAAACAGATGATGACTAAATGGTACTTACTGTATGGAATTTCAAAGGTGGTCATTTTGTGAACTTACTGAAATTAGTTTTAGGGAAGCAAGGATAATGGAAACTGGTTGCTATGGATTAAAGAGAGGATGTGAGGTGGGGAAGCAGAGATAGTTTTTGTGGACAATTCTTCTAAAATATAGGACTCTGGGGGTGCCTGGGTGGCTCAGTCTGTTAAGCTTCTGCCTTTGGCTCAGGTCATAATCTCAAGGTCCTGGGATTGAGCCCTGCATTGTGCTCCCTGCTTCCTCCTCTGCTCCACAACCTGCTCATGCTCTCTGTCTCGCTCACTCTCTCATAAATAAATAAATAAATAAATAAATAAATAAATAAATAAATAAATCTTTTTCAAAAAAGGTGGTGGAGATGTGAGCATGTTTATATGCTGACAAGAAGTCAAAGGCAACTAGTTCCTCAAAAGGATCGGTTTCTCTCCTGCCCACATTTCCAATTTTCCTGACACTCCCAGGCACTTCTCAACTGCAGGGGAAGATACAATTTAGGTTCTTGTTGGGATCCTCTTCTGCCCACACATAAGTTCTTTACTGACTAAACAGACCATAGCTCTGGATGGCAGGATGCAGCCTCTCTCTCCCCTCCTGGTGCTCCCTGCTGGAAGCAATTTCCTGTTGTCCACGTGGGAGGTCCTGGTTTGTCTCCCAACTCTTCTTCAGTCATTGTGCTCACTGTACTCCTTGTCTTCACCACTATCTCCTAGATCTATCCCTGAAAGCTCCTCCTTGGGGCTCAGCTCTTTTGCAAGTGTCTCTGCTTAGAATGGGCTTTTGCTAAAGGCTTAGAGGATAGTAAAGAAACCATATCACATAGATAGAAAATGTTTCTCAGTTGTAATATTATTTTTGAAATTTACATATAATTCTTGCACAGTGATACCCCTCTGGATACCCAAGCTCACTGCCATTTTGCAGGGTTCCTTCTTGACACTTCTAGTTTCCTTTCTCAGGCTAGCAGCTTCTTTCTCAATGCATGGGTGGATAACTCCACATTCCCTCTTACTTCATTACACAGAGTAAGTTAAGTTCTTTTTCCCCTAAACTTTGTCCGTGTATAGTGGGCCCATACTCCAGGTGTTACTAAGTTGTTAAGGCAGTTGCTGAAGAAAACAACAGTTTTTCTTAGAAGGGTACTATAGACATCCTCAGCTAAGTGGGTGAAATGACAGACACAGTTTATAATAACAATTATATATCTATATCTTCCTCCCTTCTTCCTTCCTTCTTTCTTTCCTTCCCTCCTTCCTTTCTTCCTTCTTTCCTTCCCTCCTTTCTTTCCTCCTTCCTCTTCCTTCCCTCCTTCCTTCTTTCTTTCCTTCCTCCCTTCCTTCCTTCCTTCCTTCCTTCCTTCCTTCCCTTCTTCCTTCTTTCCTTCCCTCCTTTCTTCCCTTCTTCCTCTTCCTTCCCTTCTTGCTTCCTTCTTTCCTTCCTTTCTTCCTTCCTTCCTTCCTTCCTTCCTTCCTTCCTTCCTTCCTTCCTTCTTTTCTTCCCTCCTTTCTCTTCCTTCCTTCTTTTCTTTTCTTCCTTCCTTCCAATTTACCTTGAAAACACTAGAGGCCCCCTGGGTAGCTTAGTGGTTGAGTGTCTGCCTTTGGCTCAGGTCGTGATCCTGAGGTCCAGGGATCAAGTCCTACATCGGGCTCCTTGTGTGGAGCCTGCTTCTCCCTCTGCCTATGTCTCTCCTCTCTTTATGGGTCTCTCATGAATAAATAAATAAATAAAATCTTAAAAAAAAGAAATACTAGATAAGGATACCAAAGAAGAAAGTCTTCCCTGTTGCATACTTGCTATTAAAATTTACTTTTATTAATGTGATTATCTGGGACATTATACTTATAAACTTCAAAAGCATATGCATATAGAGTCAGCATTTGATTTTAGAATTATTACATAATTACCTGACCTCTTTTAATGAGATAAATTGCAAATGTGGTTAGTCACTATTTTCTCCTATGTATTTTCAAAGTGCGAAGGCAAACTACCCCTTTGCCCAGCCCTAGTAATTCCACATGGAAGTTAAAAGAATGCGACTTAGATGGTCAACGTTTGAAATTTCACTTCAGAGGTAAAAGCATACTGAAGGGTTACTAAGTTGGAAAACTATTGTTGGTAAGTATCCAAGCACAATGTTGAAAGTGTGTGATTATTTCAGGACAGTTGACTATAGAAATTGCCTGCAGAAGAGAGGAGTGTTACAGTGGAAAATCTGGGTCACAGTGAATATTGTTATGTGGCAAAATAATATTGGCCTCTTGCAGAGTATTCTGATAACAGAAGATGAGGAAGCCGAGGGGTAGAATTCTAGCTCCAGGTGCCTGTGGTCTTTTCACTGTGGTGGAAACATATCTTTCACTGGACAAGGCAGTGGAGAAAATAAGCTTAGGTGAATTTGGTCAAACAACTGGCTATCTCTATGGGACAGCAGTTCAGTTTTTTTTTCAAGATTTAAAAAAAAATATTTATTCATGAGAGAGGCAGACAGACCCCGGGAAGAGGGAGAAGCAGGCTCCCTGAGGGAAGCCCGATGTGGGACTTGATCCCAGGAGCCCGGGATCACAACCTGAGCCAAAGGCAGATGCTCAACCACTGAGCCACCCAGGTACCCCAAGGACAGTTCAGTTAGATCTTGCTTCTGATTAGAGATATTTTTAGACAAACCAGAAACAGAATCTTATAAATAATAATAAATAACACTGTGTATGAATTAACCATCTTTATGTTTTATGATCTGACCAAGAAGAAACTTATACAGTTTGTGTAATTTTTCCTATTTATTAAAAAATTGAGACTCCCCTTTCAATCCGGCTGCGTGGTACTTGGAATTGAATGAACTATGAGAAACTTCAATAAACAGATTGATTTTGAGTAAATAGTATAAATGATTTTGTCAAAAGAGTATTAAAGTACACTCTGACACTGAGTGCATCATTTTCAAACAACTTTATATTGATACTTACTTTTAAAGGGACACATCTTTGGTAATTTTTTTAAATTGTTACAAATCTGTTCACACGGGTAGGTGTTACATACATAATGTCGATTAAACTAAGTGTGTTCTAAGGTTTCCTGAACTGCTCCTGGCTAAGTTTTCAATTTTTTGATCACATATTGCCATTTTTATTCTTTTGTTGTTGTTGTTGTTCATTTGTTTTTGGAGTTTTTTTTAATAGAGTTAACACACAATGTTACATTGGTTTCAAGTGTACAACTTAATGATTTGACAGGTTTCTACATTATGCTATGGTCAAGTGTAGCTGCCATCTGATTACGGTATCATGATTACAGTATGATTGCATGATTACAATACCATTGACTGTGTCGCCACTTTATTTTTGGTATGGTTCTAACACCTTTATTTTCTCGGTTTTACTCACATTGTTATCTGAGCCTGGAAATGTAAGAGGAAAGCAGACGAGGGAAGACACTGTGAGCCCGTGTACTTCTTCAAACCCTGCCTGCCTCACCTTCCAACCATTTTTCCAGAAAAGGAATTTATTGCTATTACAGTCAGTACTAAAGATTAGTTGGGATATCGGATGCTTTGGTACCCGCGTGTCTAAATAATAGTAATTATTTTGCTTCCAGCTTTCTCTAGTGTAATTTGGTTTTGAGAGCTAATGGTATTTCTGTTTTATTCCACAGTAAATATCACTTTCACTAAATCACTAGGGTTGGGTCCTACAGTTATAAGAGTATTGATTTGTATGTAAACCAGCAGAAAATGCTAACACATCATATAAAATGTTTGATAGTTTATGGGGGTTTTTCTGATAGCCACTTTACTTTCCGTCAGGCAGCATAAAGATTGGAGATATTGGATCAGGGGTGGGTGGAACGGGCAGCTGGAGAGGGAAGGGGTTGTGACAAATGCCTTGACACTTGTTCACGCTAAGTAAGAAGCTAGGTCATATTCACAATTTGAAAGAGTGACATAAATACTCAGCAGATTAAATGATAGGTTGGGGGCTTGTGTTCCTAGATGATATGATTTAGTAGCTATGCATTGGGTTTTATTATACACTATGTACTTGGAAAAGACAACCAATAAAAAGAAAGCGTAGAATAACTTACTCGACTTTTGGCTGTGGCTTCTGTTTCATTCTGCCTAGTGACTTTAAAAACACAGAAGTAAGAGCGTTCAGATGAAGAAATTAATACATATGGGGAACACTGAAATAGTCCTACTGTTTTGGAAAATTAAGTTCATGGTATCTATTGTGGGGATTCAATAAAACTTTTGGCCTTCAATATAAGATAGACCATAAATCAGTGAAGTTTAAATAGTTCTGCTCTCTTGAACACCTGCTTATCTGTCTTGAGAAAATTCTGTAGTGTTTTAACCATCATTTTATGACATTAAAAAGTAATGCTCACTATTGCAGTACTTGGAACGGCTATTAAAGTTAAGGATCTGTCAGCCATTCCATTATAAACCCTGATTTCCAGGAGTTTAATATAACCCAGACATTACATGTAATAAACTCTAATGCAGGAATTTGAAACTTGGATCATTATTTTCCCTATTGAAAGGCCAATTGCCCCACAAAGACTGTCTCTAGCCATAGCAAATATCTTTAGGCTAAGTTATCATTTTAAAAATTTACAAAATGCTATTTTTTTCTTTCCTATGATATTTTACCTCTAAATTAAGAGGAGCCCTCTGAAAGCCAGGCTATGTGTAAAAGAAATTTTGAATGAACTGAATCTATGTCTTTGCAGAACTGCCCCCAACCCCAAAGTGGACAAAATTTAATGTTTCTTTCCATAAAGAAGAAGCTTTGGATCCAGAAATATGGCATATTAGTTTTCTGTTGTTGCTGTCATGTTACTATGAACTTAGTGACTTACAGCACCATAATTTTATTTTCATGGGGTTGTGCAAGTCGGAAGTCTGAAGTCAGTCTCACTGGCTGACGTTAAAGGTGTCAGCAAGGCTGGTTCCTTCTGATATTAGGTCTCCCTGTCTTTTTCAGCTTCCTGTGGCTGCCTGTTTTCTTTGGCTTAAAGGTCCCCACCTCCATCTTCAAAGCACATCACTCCATTCTCTGCTTCCATTGGAGTCATGAGTGGGAGAAATATCTTTGGCTAGTCTATGAACTTGTAGGAGTCCTGTGTGCTCAAGGGGAATGAAAGGGGAACTTGAAGAGTTGGTATTTGATGATCTTCAAGAGCTTCATATATGCCTCAGGAGCTGGACTTGAACTTCAGTTTTCTTTAGTACTGTGAATTAATTGCAAGAAAAGCCCTCAGATGGCATTTGTATGAATTACCTATTTTGAAATTGAGTTTGGATGCGGTTCAAAAGAAATGTGAGTTTCACATATCTAACCTGCACATAAAATGACTGCCTATAAAAAATAACTCTTCTAATCCCAGCCAGAACTGGGGAGAAAGGAGTATGTTTTGGAGGCATGAAGAAGAAAGATGTGGCAAAGCAGTTCTGTTTCTTGCTCATTGATGATATATTATTAGGGATTTTATTTATTTATTCATGAGACACACACACACACACACACACACACACACACAGAGGCAGAGACGCAGGCAGAGGGAGAAGCTGACTCCCCCTGGGGAGCCTGATGTGGGACTCAATCCCAGGATCCCGGGGTCACGACTGGGACCAAAGGCAGATGCTCAATCACTGAGCCACCCAGGAATCCCTAAAATATTTTCTAAGTAATGAATAACCAATTAAAGAACAAACTTGCAGAGGGCTGCCTGATTGAGAGGAGGGGGTATCTTTATGTCCCTCTGTCAGAGGTTTCAGGACCAATCTCAGGCTTCATGATTCAATAGAAGGACTCAGAAAATTCAGAAAGGCTCTTGTACTCACATTTATTACAGGGAAAGGATGCAGCTCAAAATCAGCAAAGGAAAAAAAGCACATGGGCAAAGTTCAGGAGAACCAGGCACTAGTTTCCAGGGGTACTCTCCCCACTTAGTGGTACAGGGAGCAGCTTACCTCTCCCACCAATGATGTGTGACATCATGTGTCAAGTATTACCATGTAGGCAACCTATCCGAGCCTTGGTGTTCACATGTTTTATTAGGGGTCAGTCATATAGCAATGGCACCTGTGTGATCTCGGCCACTTAGTTTATCTCGTACCCCCTACAGGCCAAACTGAACTAGTATGGCTGGGAGTCTCAAACACAAAAACATGCATTTGCCATAAGTCACATTTTAGCAAGAAATATCTGGCCAAACTGATACAGTGCCCAAGGCTTCAGACATACAAATACTCTCATCAAGCAGGATATTCCAAGGCTTAGAAGTCATCTCCCAGGAGCCAAAGGCCAATCATGAGGAGAGGCTTCTCTCTGGTATGTTCAGGGGTTCAGCATTGTGGGCCTGCGGACCTGTTTACTGCACAGTCTCCTTTGATATACAATTTAGCCAAGGCAGCAAAAACAACCATATATGTACAAGGAAACTTTGGCTGAAACTTTCAGATGGAGATAGTATGAGAGGGTATCAGTAGGATTATAGTTCTGTTTTTTTCCAAAGCCAATAATGAAAGGTCTCTGATGTTAAATTTGGATGTTGGAGGAGAGAAAGGAATCCATTACAGGATGAGCACAGATGTTGAGTGGAGTATGTCTCACTCTGCGTTCCACATGCTCAAAGAGGATAGACTTATGATGGAACATCTCCAAGCAACCACTAAACAAAAGGTATTTTCACTAATGATGGTACCTTTTAGGCCAGTGGTTCTCAACCATGACTGACTGTTAGAATCACCTGGGTATGGGTTTGAAATACCAATGCCTGGGAAGCATCTTCAGGGCTTCTGGCTCACCTGTTTAGGCTATGACTTGGGAACTGGTATTTAAAATTGTTTCTGAGGTGACTGAATATGCAGAGGCTGAAGACCATACAGTTGATCAAAGGGGAGAGAATTAGGGAACTAGTGATCTTCACAAGCCAGAAACCCTCAGCCCTGATTATATGTTTAACTTGCCTAAGGAAGGGGAACGGGTCATAAAAAGACCGATTCCCTTGCTCTTCTCTCAGAGATCCTTGTTCAGTTGGTCTGGGTGAATCTTGCATACAATGTGCAGTCAGGGTTGAGAACTACTGCTCTCAAAAATTTGTGATCTGCTCTCTCTTTATCCTGTTCACTCGAATGCAGTGCTATCTGGTTCAGTTGCAAAAAATAAGTCACAACTTTTAGGAATCTTAATGAATGAACAGTGCACACATTAGGTACACATGGTCTCCATGTAGGTGATATCTGATCTAAGATAGGAAAGAGAAAGTGAAACCAGTTATGGGAAGACCTATGAGAGGGCCAACCATGCAGAACCCATGGCTGATGCAAAGAAGGTGAGAGAGATTGTTGCCATCAATTAATAAGAAAGACATTGTGGTTCAAGCATGGCAAGTGAGGTTAAGAGGTGGTACACACTCAAGTTGGGAAGCAAATTAGTCATGAGATCATGCAGGGTCCTGTAGGTCGTTTTAAGGATTTCAGAATTTATTCTAAGGTTAATGGGAAGCATTGAAAGATTTAGGGTTTGGAGTAACATGATTTGTATTTTGAAAAGATCTTTCTGTCTGTGATATGGATAGTAGATAGATTGTAGGGGATAAGGGTCAAAGTCAGAACACAAGTCACAGAGTCTTTGTAGTGGTCTGAGCAGGAATAAGGGTGGCTTGGACCACAATGGGGGTAGAGCATGGAAAGAAGCGAAGGGGCTCTAGATAGATTCTGGAAACATAGGACTGAAGTTGCAGAGGTGATAAGCATGGGGTGTATCAAAAGGGAGGGATCAAACATGCTTAAGGACTTTGGGGATTGAGAAAATGGAGAAAATGATGGGGGGGTGAATAGAATTTGGGGCCAGAGAATCAAGAATTTCTTTCCTTGATGTGTTAAAATTAAGACATCTTCTAGATATCAAGTAGACATGTAAAGTTTGCAGTTCTACATAAACAAATATGGAGGAGAAAAGCTTGGACCGAAAAGAAACTTTGGGCATTATCAGCATATTGAGGAGGGTTTTAAGATATTAGACTGAGGGTCATCTGGGTGGCTCAGTAGGTCAAGCATCTGCCTTCATCTCAGATCATGATCTCAGGGTCCTGGGAGCAAGCCCCACATGGCGGGGTCTCTACTCAGTCGGGAGCTGCTTCTCTCCATCTCTCCCCCCTGCTCATGCTCTCTCTCTCTCTCCCCCTCTCTCTCTTTCTGTGTCAAATAAATAAATAAAATCTAAAAAAAAAAAAGATACCAGACTGAATGAGACCTTTTCAGGGAGAATGGAGCTAGGGAAGGTTGGGTATGATGGAGATATAGAAGTATGCATTGAGTTTACCAAGGAGAGCATTCTAGTGTCAGGTTAGGGATGAGTCATTGGAATCTTGGATGAATTAATAGGAAGGAGGTGAGGAGGTAGAGACTACAAGCTCAGAAAAGCTTGCAACAGCTATGAGAGGAAAGAGAGAAATGGGAGCAGTTGCCAGAGGGCCAGTTGGAGTCAAGGGAAGATTTTATGAAAGGAGGACACACATATGAAAGGACAACCCACATTGTGGGTTGACAGAGATGATCCCATGTAGGGTGAGAGAGATTAACTCTGGAGTGGGGGGAGAGGAGAAGGAGAAACAACCCTGAGAACATGAAAGGGGAGGGAACCCTGAGCACTGGGGGCAAACTGGGATTTCTGTTTTCCTCTGTATTCACAGGAAATATAGGTATATGCTTCTGAATATACCTCGTTTAAGCCAGATATTGTGTATTTTTTTTCTGGCTTATTCATACTTATAAAAAATTGCATAGTTTCTGTTGAGGTTAGGATTATACTCTGGCTCTAGATCTAAACTGTTCTCAAAACCAATTGAACAGCTTCATTAATTCTTATCCCAAAACGATTCTGTTTTTTTTTTCTTTTTCTTTTCATTATGATTTGCCTTATATGGCTTTCACTTTTGAAAATTTTTTTTTAAATTGAGGGGAACACAGATCTAATAAACACATATTCATATAACCAAGAATTAGTAACTGTTGACATTTTTGTACTCTTTCTCTCTCTCTCTCTCTCTCCTTTAAAGAAATGAAATATCACAGATAGAGCTAACCAACACTCATTGTCTTTCCCAGACTTTCCTAAGGCACCCACTGTCATGGGTTTGGTGCTTTTTCTCATCTCTTGCTTATGCTTTTACATACATGCCTATCATTCTTAAACTATAAAAAGTAGGATTTTTGTGATTTTAAATTTATATGAATGATGCCATACTTTAGCATTCTACACATTTTAAAATCATGCTGTTTTTAAAAGCTCCAATCTTTTCGTGCATGTAGATCTCATTTTCTTTTAACTGCTATACTGAATTCTATCATATAATTAACACGACATTTTAAAAAATTATTTATTTGAGAGAGAGGGAGAGAGAAAGAGAGAGAGTAAGAGGGATAGGGAGAATCCTTAAGCAGACTCTTGCTGAGTGCAGAGACCAACACAGGGCTTGATACAGGACCCTGAGACCATGACTTCAGCCAAAATCAAGAGTCAGATGCCCAACTGCCTGAGCCATCTAAGGGCCTTTATATACCACATCTTATTTTTATATTTAGTTATTGATGGGTGTTTATGTAGTTTCCTATTTTCTGCTGTTACAAACTGCACCACAAAGTACATCTTTCTACAAGCCACGTATATGATTATGTATTGCTAGGTGTCTCCAGACTTCATCATTCCATATTCTTTTTTTCCCCCATATTCTTGAGAACATATGGAAGAGTTTCTCTTGGGTGTATTAATGAATGGAATCCCTTAATTGTGGAATATGGATATTTGCCTTCTCACTGGATTCTTCCCATGGCTCTCTAGTGTCTCTATACTAGTTATACCTCACCCCCCAGCAATACATGAAAGGGCTCTCCTCTCCACTTTCTCACCAGTGCTTGATAGTGTCAATACTTTAAAACAATTGTCTGACAAATGAAAAAGAAAACATTGTTCATCTCCATGGATGTGAGCATGTTTCTTGGTGTTGGAACTTTCCTTCTTGAGGTGGAGGGTGTGCAGGGAGGAGTATCATTTTCCATTCCTCAGATTCCTTTGTTTTTTAACCTCATCTGAGACTTTTTAGCTTTTCAAAGGAATTGTTAATTTATTATTTTAATTTCTGAAATATTTAAACTCATTCCTGCCATTTACCCCCTCTTATCTTAAAAGAAAATTCTACTTAAGTGCTCAAAGCTAGGCTTGCCCAGTCTTTCTTGGCTGATTTTAATCCGTTGGCTTTAAAACTTTGACTCATGGATTCTCCAGATCTCTCACTGCCTTCTTTATGACCTTTATGGTCAGCATTATCACCCAGGACTTTCCTTCCACATCTCTGGAAATTACTCACGTAGGCTCTCACCTTTGAACAACCTGTTTATCTTGTGATTAACACCATCATTTTTTTCAGTATCATGATGACTCTAATCTATATCTAATTGCACTACTTAGATGGTTACTATGAAAGCTTAATTTCATCATTTTTTGTTAACTTTCAAATTTAATTGATTCAATGACACCTGCTTGTTAAGCTCTATGTGCTGGACACTGTGTCAGGCAATGGATCAGTTATTTCTCTCCTAAAGTGAGTCTTGAGTTCCTTTTAACATAATTATTTTCATCTTTACTTGCTCTCCGTGACACTTTTAGAACTTATTATTTGACTATGAGAGTCTAATGTTTCATATTTTGTTTAGTGTTTTACTTGTTGCAGGTAGGTGGTATCAAAAATCTAGAAATAGTAACATTCAAGCAATAATGTTGAATAGGTAAATAGTTTAATAGTGTTTAATAAATAAATAAGCCAATAAGTAGTATTTAGTAGGAGTTTATTAAGCATATAAGAATAGTTCTCACAATGGGAACCTTCAGATTCAGACTGATAGATAGGAAGCTCTGATTCATGAACTTACAGGATAGCTTAAAAGTACAAAAGAGGAAGTTGTTTACTCTTTACAATGATTATTTATTACAATGGGGGTTTCCAGATAACAGAGAATTAGATAAAAGTGATCATCTCATACCATTTTTATGATGACAGGGTTGTTTTTTTTTTATGATTGTCAGAGACATTTACAATAAATAACCTAAGTGAAGTTTTATGTTCACAAAGTAAGACAGACTTAGTTTTGTTTATGTGGCTTACATGATATTTTTTCTGCTCAGGGAATTCTTAAGCCTAGCCTCCATTTTGTATTTAATTTTAATACCTCTTCCCTTTGGGTCATTCTCTCAATTGGTGAAGAGTATGACCTATTAGTACAGTGTTACTTTCTGTTTCCACTGTTGATGCTAAAGAGTCTCATGTTCCTTGTTTCTTCTAGTTGAGTCCTGATATTGTTGCTGTTACCAACAGACGTACCACCATCATGGACATGGGTGGTCAGAACACTGAGTTTTTCCAGGTTGTCTAATCCTGATGGGTACCATTTGATGTGTGAATGGCTGCCAAAAGGCATTTAAAATCCTTAAAAGGACACAACACACTAGGGAGGTTAATATGATGATTATAAGGAGAATAATGGTTAAGATTGAAAAAAAATTCTCCAGAATAGAGATTTCTAGGAGCTAAGATTTGACCATCTAAATAACTCAAATGGGTTAAAATAAAAATTAGGGGGCATCTGGGTGGCTCAATTGATTAGGTGACTCAGGTCATGATCTCAGGGCCCTGGGATTGAGCCCCAGTTGGGTTCCCTGCTCAGTGGGGTGTTTGCCTCTCCCTTTCCCTCTGTCTTCTTCCCACTGCTCATGCTATGTCTGTCTCTGTCCCTCTCTCTTTCTCAAATAAATAAATACAATAAAAGAATCAAAATGAGCTTTTGCCCTTTTAAGTTAATCTGGTTTGTTGTTTTTATTTTTGTTTTGTTTTTCAATTTATATAGGGACAACATGATGTATTAGCATTCACTTATCTTCATGATTACTTAGGACAGGATGAACATGAGGATGCTTAATTTGATGAAACAGTGTTGCAGGTAAGCTTTCCCCTAAATACCACCACTGTATGATGTGAACAATCAGATAATTTAATGAGAAATTTATAAAAATGAAATAAAAGCAAAAGTTAATGGTTGGAGTAAATTCTAACCTCAGCGTTTCAGTTCAGAGAGCAGCCAGTTGAGAAAATTTCTAAATTTGAGTTCAACGCATCTTTAAATGATGGAAAGAAGGATGGCAGTTTTCATGTGTTGGGATTTTCCTGGTTTGTAGTTTGTCTGTCTTTGATGAGGTCATCTGGTGCTCTGCTGAACTTTTTTGATCAGCCCATCCAGCAGTAGGCATAAAGCTTGTCCATAAGCTGTTGTGGTGATTTCTCCAAAGGTTTTAAGAAGATAACAAAACTTTAAAAGACACTTAACAAAGCTAGAATTTGATAATGGATATATCATAATTTTCCATTGATACACAATTTTGTTTTCAGTCATCCCATTCTTAGTAATTTATAATGAAACTAATTTGTAAAAAAAAAAATCTAGGTTTGATTAAACTTGGCCTGATTATTTATATAAATATAGTAAGAATCATGATTCTATGCATATCTTCAAGTATGACATTTCAGGCAAAGCTGTGGTAATAACCAAGGGGCTTTATTGGCTCCATAAAGTCAATCCGAGTTTTTAAAAATTGTGTGGTAATAAGAAATCTCAAGTTAAACCTTTAAAGTCTCTTCAGGCTGTGAAGCCATCCAAACACTTGTCTAATTTTGTTCAGCTACCAGAACAGATTCTTACTGAACTTATGTAAATACATATATTGTCATGAAAAATAAGAATATTTGTTAAGAGTGTCTGAATTCAGGAGAGATTCAGTTTGAAAAAAGTAAATCTTTCAACTTTTGTTTACAAAAGCATACTTTATCAAATTGTCTTATGTTATAGATAGGTTAAAAGAGAGGAGAAAAGGGCATTCATTCAATCTGGAAAACAAAACATTAAAGAACCAGCAGTGATTTAAATGAAATCACAACAATTATAATAATCTTCATCAGTTTACTCAATGTCATGTGATTTTTGTTTTGTTTGATCATGGCTGAGTGGTCTTATGAACCAAACCAGTTGGCTATCAGAGTTTCAGAAATTCTCACCCAGTACAGTGTTACTATCTTAAGAGTATCAGAACCCTACATTCTATAGTTCTTTTCAGGGTCTTTTCCATGAATCTCTTTGAAGATGAAGCATGTCTGTACTTGATTATAAATGCTTTTAGGCAAAAATCAAGAGTAAGCCAGTAACTGATTGACAAAAAAAGTCTTAATCAGTGTCTGGGTTTAAGAGGTAGTGAGGGTTCGCCAAGAAAATGATAAAATTGAGAAGCTAATAATATTTTTGTGATATATAATATTGTAAAATAATAACTGTCATTACGATTGTTAACATTAAGACATACTGGATTATTCATATAATTTTTGGAATATTTACATTAACAATATACACCCATGTAAGTATAATTTAAGAAGGTTAAAGATTAACAATGTCAAATGAAACACTTTTCATTGTTTCTCATGCAATTTAACATATCAAATAAGCCTAAATCAACTAACATTTCTCTTTTATAAAGTGAAAGAACAATTTTTTTGAGATCTTCCAGGAACCCTCTGGAAAATACTAGTTAGTTCAAGAGTTTGATTTGCAAAAGTTTGTTAAAAATGTCAGGAGATTTAAAATACTGGACCAAATACGATCACAGGTCATTGTGAAACAATATTTGGTTATCCACTCAACCAAAGTGGCAATTAAACAATTTCACAGGCAAATATAGAAAGTTACGTAGTTGTAAAAAACCTTAGCTCTTTTAAAGTAGAAAAGGCTCAGTTTTTCTAAGAAATCTAAGACCTGATAAAGGCAATGTGGAGCACAGGAAATATTTCCATAAGACAAAGAATCTTTGTTTCCTAGGCAGATTACATTAAATATAAAGAAAAACCTTTTATCATCTTTTATTAAGAGTAGACCAATAATCTAAGAAATTTTGTGGCTTTAACAGAAAAAAATGAAACTATAGCTTTTATTGGCACATTACTAGCCTCATTAAAAAAACCAACCTTTTAAATAAATCAAATTTAACCAGCTTTGACCTCATAACACAAAATTTCTACACACTTTCTGCAAATTTTTATATCCATTTAGATCTTGTCTTCTTCTTTTCCTATTTTAATCTGGAAATAGAGATTTTATTTTAGAGAATATTTTTCTCTTTTTCCTTTACAAAAACACATCTTTCTCCTTGCATACTCTTCATATAAAAACACATCCGATGTTCTTCCCATAGTTTGTATACACAGTGGTTTCCTTTTGCTCTAATAAGAGCAGGTTCTAGTAGTTTTACATTTTGATTATTAATTTTAACTGCTAATAACATTTACAGTGAAAACCAGGGGCAGGCAATTGTGAACTATTATGTATTTCCATCCTGTAGTAGGTTAACAAATTCATAAATATATAATTATAAAATGTGTAATTCTTAGAGATATGTTTTTCATAGTACAGTTTTTTTGATTTGACAAAACACACATTTGTTGATAGACCCAAATATCTTTTGTCTCTCTATAAAAAAATTAAAAAGTCAAAAGCAAATAAACCTATGTTTAGCAATCATCTCTGTATATTGTCTTTCTGGAAATGATCTAGATATTCAGTGAATATCCATTATTTAACTTGGCATAAGCTTATCTTACTTACATATATTTAATTACTTTTTAAAAAATTATACTTGGATTAGACATCAAACAGCTAACCATAAAATTATTTTTCTTGTTGACCAATTTTATAACAAAGAGATGGCATGAGCTTATTTGACTAATAAATCCAGGTAGAAAGAGTTGTGTGTTTGCATTACACTTAGTGTTGACAAGTCTGAAAACTCACCAGCTTTTCTGAAATTAACCAACTTAAAGTAGCTTTTGTTTGTCAAAAATTATCTCAGGCCATGTGAACTTGCAAAAGCACTTGGGTTACCTTCCATATTCCTGAGAGCTTTCGGAATACTCCACTGATATAAGCACTTAGTTTTCTTTACAACAATAGAACTCTTTAAAAAAATACCACATATACATAAATATATTTACATACATAGATATACATAAACACACAGATACAAAACAGATCTTTCAGTGAAAAAAATTAGCCATGTTTCAGGTACAATAATAAAAATCTCAAAAGAATAGCTGGATCCAAATTTTGTTTCTGGCAGATGGACTAAGTTAAGGTCACTTTCATTGCTTGAGGATTCTTTTAGGGAAGCTACTTTTGGAGTCGCGTTTGTCTCTCAGAAGCTTCTGCAACCCAATCAGAGTATGTATTCCATCATCTCATGGAGATTGGAGGTTGTCTCTTTTCAAGGACTCTCCGGAAGTGGATTATATTGCCTAAAGTTTAAGGTCGCCCAAGGTGGCCACTGCAATTTTAAATTACCCAAAAGTTCACCCATTTTCCACAAAGGCAGAACATCCTGGTCCACTGTGGACACACATATAGGAAGCAGTTTTTGAGGAAAATGGAGAAAGAATTGTAGACCAGAGGAACCCATCTTTGCTTTTACATTCCCTAAGACATCTTAACTAGGAGGGGCCCTGTGCTTAATAGCTATTACAGATCAAGGGAATCATGTGTTTTCCCCTCTTCCAAACAAAATAGGGTGACTTCCCAAAAAAGCCCAAACAAAGTACAAGAATGCACAATAAAAGTGGAGAATTTAAAACAAAGGAAGCTGAGGTCAGATCCAAAACTAATCCTCAAACCCTAGCATGGCTCAGAAAGCAGTGAACTCGATGGGCTCTGAACCAGCACCTGCTTGCTCATTGGCCTCGGAACTGTTGAGGCATCTTCTTTGGGTCCTACTTTTGATGCAAGAAACTGCTAAAAATTAGCCATTTCTGCCAGAAATAGCAAAATTAACCCCCCAAATCAATAAATAGTACTTGGAAGGGTTCGTTGTGCATATAAGAACAGCTTGCAAACTGGGAGCCTTCAAATTCAAAGAATGATATAAAGCTCAGTGGCCTGAAGTCAGGTGTTAGCCTATAAAGTGAAAATGAAGAAGCTGTTTACCCTTTACAACACTTGGTCATTACAGTGGGTGTTTCTAGATGGCAGGGGATTGGTGAAAAGGGATTAATTCATACCATTTTCAGGAGGTTGATTTAAGTTTCTTTTACGATTGTCAGAGGCATTTATAAAAAATAAGTTTTGCTTATGCTCATGAAATAAGATGGATTTAGTTTTGCTTACTTGGCTCAAATGGTTTTTTTCTGGCTAAAATGGTTTTTAGACCAAGTCTGGTCTCCATTTTGTATTTAATTTTAACAGAAGGTAAATCTGCTCCCTGTTACTGTACCATGGCCAAAACCAGGAGTGCCTGACAATATTTTAAAGCATGTAAATACTTCCATTTGAAAGGTTATTACGTACAGTTCAATGACTTATTTACCATTTATTGTAATATATTCTTTTTCATAATTTACCCTCTCTTTACCAACCTCCTCATAGTTCCATCTGCGAAGACATTGTATGGAAAGATTTTCCAAAGACTCCAGGATTCAAGGGAGTTATAAAATAAGGGATTCGAGGGAGACATAAAATAAGGGAACATTTCACAGTGTGAAAAAAAAATGACTAGCAATGACAGTTTAGATGATACATGCAAACTTCATGTAACATTTTATGAACTGGACAGCCTCCTTGGGAGGACCACAAAATGCAGTGGAAGTCAGGAAGTTCTTAGAGGATAAAGAATGAGAAACAAGGAAGAGATAAATAGAAAATACCTGATTGGCTGGAGCCAGTAGTAAGCCTTGTTTTGGTGATGAGACCCTGACTGGCTTGATGTTTGGAGATGGGTTGACTACGCATGATGCGTTTCTGTTCAAGCAGAGCATTTACAGGAGCTGGAAAGTCTGTCTTGGTTCACCAGCATGGCATCCCACTCAGGAGTGGCTCTGTGTGTTTTGGAACTAGAAAGTTATTTCAACAACATAGAAAGGATACGCTCATTGCCGTTCCTCATTCTTCGTGAGGTCTCCTTTTTCTCCTCTTCCTTGGTGCTTAATGACAAGGAAAGCAAGACTATAAAGAGCCAGTGGAGCTCTGGGTGAAGGATCCTCCATCCTGTCACAGAACCTGGAGAGAAAGCATGTGAAATCTTAAGAATGTATTTATCTGGCGTGTGAATTGGAATGTTTCGGTTTGGTAAAGGAAGTAAGGGGATTAAACTTTGCTGCCCTGCAAAGAGGCTGTTCTTAACTGGAAATTGGCTTGTTTTGGTGGGTAATTCGATCCCTGTAGCTTATGTTATCATTATAGGATTGGGTTAGTGTGTTCCAGTGTGAGCCGAAGGGGTTCTGGGTGTGATTGTACCGTTATGTCATGAGTTTAGAGTTGTTTGAAGTTGACTGCTTATTTTATTAGAAAAATACCTGGGCTTTTGGGAGAAAGCCAGCGCTTCTCAAATTCCACGTATGGTGGGAAGGGATACATTTACTCCCTTGTAAATAGAAGCAGCGTAGATTTTATTGGTATTCACCAAGTTTTCGGGCGAGAGAGCCATAGATTGAGCACAGATGTCTGGTTCTCGTCCTTTGTTAGGGGAGATACCTTGTGACAGTGGATGAGCCTTTAATACCTCAGCCCAGAAGGCATCGTGGTTACTCTAGTCTCAAAGTCTAACAGCTACTGCATCTGGCACTTTTGCTGTCCTGTGGGCTTTTCCTTCTTGTCTCCAGGGAATTGGGCACGCACATAGTTTCCATGCTAAGCAAGACAGGAAAACACATCATTTTGGATCAGAATAATCTTTCTCCATTCAAGATTTTTTTTTTTTTAAATCACAAACATCTGTCAGCAGTATGAAACCTTCAGGATTTAAAGAAGGCCTTTCCTTAAGGACTGTTGTGCACGACTCCTCCGTATTCGTCTGGCACAATTGGGCCTCTACATCTCCCCGCATTTATTTACCTTGAAGTTGCCATATATTGTTTGTGGGCTATTTCTGGAGTCCCTGTGAGGAACCTACTCACATGTAATGCATGTCTCAGGAAGACCATGTGTTTTCAGTCAGTGAATCAAACAAAGGCTTGCATCGGATGCTAATGCAGCAGGATCTGTGTCCCGGGTCCCTCGGTGCCCCCCTCTCTTGCTTCTCCCCTTGTATCCTAAGCCAGGGAGACAGCTGTTTGCTCCCACACGCTGGAGGAGAAGATCAATTCCAAACGGCGGTATCTGGCTGGCTGTCAGAACAATAGTAAGCGGCACACCTGTCGGCTCTTGGCAAGCCGGGATGCCCCATGCCTAATGTCGTTTGCCTAGGTCGCCCTTCTTGACGGGCACGCCACGGGGCTATGCTTCTCTCTTTCTCTCTCTTTTAGTTCACAAAGGCTTCAGTTCCTTCCTTGAGGTGCTAGGGAATTAAGCAGTTTTACTACTGCTTCTAATAAACAGTTTCCTTTAGAGAAGGTGGCTTTTTTTTTTTTCAGGACGTGGTTTATTGCCACCTCCACCCCCTTTCCCACCCCAGGCCCCCCTCGCCCTCCCTGAGCGCAGATCCAAGAGTTCTTTCTCCCTTTCTAATCACTGCGTTGCATCTGTAAGCATTTTTCTTCTGCAGGCCACTCTGGCTTCCTAGAGGCCATGTGAAAGCCCCTTCGGCTAATGGCTCATTTAGCGATCAATTTGTCAAATAATGTTCACAGATGTTTTTCTGATGGAGCAGTGTGCAGTGCAGGTAATGACTGAGTGAGTGATCGCTTATGGTGGGTGACAGGATCAAGGCATTGCCTGTCCAGGCGGCTCCGCAGTTGGGGATTACTGGTCAGCCCAAGAGAGGGACATGTTCCTTTTTCTTTTTAAAGCATGAAAACAGCCTGGTGACTCCAAAGTGGGAGGGAGTTAGGGGCTTGCAGCCTAGCCATTCCTTCTTCCCACCCTAGGGGAGTCACACGGGCATGACAGCTCCGGTGCTGTGAAAGCAGTGGGTCCCTTCACTCTGTGCTTCCTGGGGTTTTGAGCCGGGATAAATCCCTGGCTGGAGATGTAAAAAGAACAACAAAAATACATGCAATCATATCCTAGCGGCTTGAAACGCCTTGGTACCTGTTGACACTTCCCAGCCTCCAGCACAATTCAGAATCAGTCAGGAGGAACACCTCCCTTGCACGAAATGTGGAAAACTCTGTGGCCATTAATCTGGAATGATTTGTCAAAGATCTAGAAGAATGGAATCCAGCTGAACTGTAACCACCAAAGCCAGGCCACGGCTGCTGGGCTGAGCCGTCTAAGATTCCCACAGCTGCACTAGCTATGCTTTCTTTCATGGTCCTGAATTGTTTCCATTACCCTGAAAAGGGTTATAAAACCTACAATCAATTTAGTTTCTGGGGCATTGTGTTTTGAATACCGTTTAATAGGGTGTGACAAAAACACATAATTTCTCCACATGTTCCTACATTGCAGGCAGATCTTACGTGGCGCTCGGCAGCGCACCAAGTAATGTGAGTGGTGCGGGAAGTCGTGGAATTGTAAGGAGCAGAGGCCGCCGTGCTCCGGGCTCGGCTAGACTTTGAAACTTGCTAGTTGACTGCAAAGCAGCAACCCCCAATCCTGATCCTCTGCTTTGAACTCAACTTGGCATTAGCCAGAGATAAACAAATTTAATTATTTCCTACATGAAAAGTGAAATGGCGTTGCAGGATGGAAAAAAAAAAAGATGAGCCTGAACACAGATGGACAGAATACATTTAATAAGAACGTTAATAAGGCGAGATGGGCTGAGTATGATGTGCAGCTGTGGGTGTTAGAGGATAAAGATTTCTGCTCCTTTTGATGAGCGGAAATGAACCGCTCTTCCAACTCGATGCCCCAAACCTTTTTTATTTTTTATTTTTTTTAATTCTCCTTAAATGAGGAGGCTCATTTATTTTAATGAGCGTTTTTGACTAAGGAGAGAGACCAGGGTAGCTCTGCAACTGCCCCTAATCCATTTAGGCACTGTCTGAATTTTTCTTTGATGGTGATGTTGTCTTCTAACGCTGCACCGGGTTACTAAGGAATCGGATCTGCCAGTGCTTGTTAAAACTGCCAAATTTGCATACCCTGGAAATTTCATTATTTGGCACACTTGTGATGTGGGTATGTTGGATGACTTACAGCATAGAGGAACACAGATTGCTTGGTTGTCGTAGACAACATATGGAAACAGGGGAGCCAAGCAGTTGTGGGAGGGGGCTCCTCCCTGGCTCCCCCCACAGGGAGTGCTATTGGGGCAGGAGTGCTGTGCCTATTTTTGTGTAGCTTGAGTGTCAGGTGGAGATCTTAAACCCATGGAGGAAGAAATAGCGGGGGCAGTGTCTCCTGAATTTGACCTTTGTGTGCAGAGTCCATGATGTTGGGAGATTTTACAGAGTTAGCTGTTCACGTTTGATTTGGAACCTTGACAAGGATGTGTGAAAAGCTTTTCCAGTCAAATGGATTTGCCATTTATTGAGCTGTCTTAGCATTTTGTAAATAGTGTTTAATTTTTTTTTTCTCAACAGGTCTTGGTGTTAGGTGTTACTGTCTCTATTTTATAAGGAATCTGAAGATGGGAGAGATTTAAAAACTTGCCACACAGGCTGTGATATGATTGAAATCTTATTCCAGAATCCATGCTGTGACAGGCTTTGATTAAAAGTATGTTGTAAAAGTTTTCAAATCAAGAATTTCAAGCAAAGTTAATCATCTACATTCACGTTAATAAAATTTTGGTGGATATGTTTTCAAACATCTCACCGTATCTACATATATGTATATACACATTGACACTATAGGTCTATACTGTAAGACTATACTTGTCTTATAAAAAAAGAAGGAATGTTTTTGTGTTTTTTTTTTTTTTTTAAAGATTGATTGATTGGTTGATTTACTAGAGATACAGAGAGGCAGAGACATAGGCAGAAGGAGAAGCAGATCCCTGCGGGGAGCCTGATGCGGGATTCAGTGGGTCCCAGGACCCAGGATTACAACCTGAGCCAAAGGCAGAAGGTCAACCATTGTGCCACCCAGGTGCCCCTTGGTTGGTCATTTAAAAAACATATTCTTGGCGATTTTATGAGATACAATATTTTGTTCCTGGTTTTGTTTAGAGAGATCCTTATGGATTTACAGAAGTAAGCAGTGCATAAATATTTTTCTCATTTTCATGTGTCCTTTAGCTTTTCCCAGCCATACTTTTATCTGCACGTGTGTGTCTGTGTGTCTTTTCATGCCATTCAAGACTTTGACCTTTTTATGTAATTTGAATGGATTAGCTTGTGGAGTTTCTGCTTTCAATTTAACCCTTCATAAGGGCTTTTTCTCACCTAATTTACTCACCTACACTTTATTTTAGTCTTTTCAGTGGTTTTACTTTTGAGAGAATACTAAACCTGTAATTGTTATAATGAAGATCCTTGAAGTTTAAAAAATAGTTGAGTAGTATTTCTTTTCTTCATGGATGCATTATGGAGGAAAGCCTTCAGTAATGAGCCTAGAAATGTGGTTTTAGTGTAGGTTTTTGGCAGATACACTTTTCTGGGTTGAGGAATCTCCCTTCAGTTCCTGTTGACTGAAGGAGAATTCAGTGTTCATCACTTCACACAACACCTGGTGCTCAACACAAGAAGTGTTCTCCTTAATCTCCACCACCCAGCTAGCTCATCCCCCTATCTCCCTCCAGCAACTCTGTTTGTTCTCTACCTCTTTAGGAGTCTCTAATGGTTTGTCTCCCTTTTTTAATTCTACTTTATTTTTCCTTCCCTTCACCTATGTTCATCAGTTTGGTCTCTTAAATTCCACGTACGAGTGAAATCTTTTGTATTTGTCTTTGACTAACTGACTTCCCTTAGCATAGTACGCTCTAATTCCATCTATGTCACTGCAAATGGCAAGATTTCATTCTCGTTTGATGGCTGAGTTATTAGTCCATTGTATTTACATACACCCCCTCCTCTTATCCATTCATCAGTTGATGGACATTTGGGCTCTTTCCATAGTCTGGCTATTGTTGATAATGCTGCGATAAACACTGGGATGCATGTACTGCTTTGAATCTGTATTTTTGTATTCCTTGGGTCAATGCCTCGTGGTGTGATTGCTGGGTTGTAGGGTAGTTTTTTTTTTTTTTTTTTTTTAAGCTTTTTAAGAATCTTCATACTGTCTTCCAGAGTGGCTGCACCAGTTTGCATTCCCACCAACAGTGCTAGAACGTTCCCATTTTTCTTCATCCTTGCCAACACCTGTTGTTTCTTGTGTTGTTAATTTTAACCACTCTGACCTATGTGAGGTGGTAGCTCATTGTGGTTTTGATTTGTTTTTCCTTCATGATGAGTGATGCTGAACATCTTTTCATTTGTCTGTTAGCCATCTGGATGTCTTCTTTGGAAAAGTATCTATTCATGTCTTCTGCCCATTTCTTAACTGGAGTATTTGGCTTTTGGGTACTGAGTTTGATAAGTTCTTTATGGATTTGGATGCTAACCCTTTATCAGGTAAGTCCTTTGCACATATGTTCTCCCATTCCTTAGGCTGCCTTTTAGTTTTGTTGATTATTTCCTTTGTTATGCAGAAGCTTTTTATCTTGATGAAGTCCCAGTCGTTTATTTTTGCTTTGGTTTCTCATGACTCTGGCAATGTGTCCAGTAAGAAGTTGCTATGAATGAGGTCAAAGAAGTTGCTGTCTAGGTTCTCCTTGAGAATTTTGATGGTTTCCTGTCTCAAATTTATATCTTTCATCCATTTTGGATTTATTTTTGTGTGTGGTGTAAGAAGGTGGTCCAGTTTCATTCTTCTGCATGTTTTTGAAAAAGCATTTGTTGAAGAGACTGTCTTTTCCATTGGATATTCTTTACTTCTTTGTCAAAGATAAGTTGAGCATATAGGCCCATTTCTGGGTTTTCTATTCTTTTCCATTGTTCTGTTTTGGCACCAGTACCTATTGTCTTGAAGACTACAGCTTTGTACTATAACTTGAAATCCAGAATTATGATGTATCCTTTTTTTTTTTTAAAGATTATTTATTTATTCATGAGAGACACAGAAGGAACGAGAGGCAGAGACACAGACAGAGGGAGAAGCAGGCTCCATGCAGGGAGCCTGATGTGGGACTTGATCCCAGGTCTCCAGGATCAGGCCCTGGGCTGAAGGTGGTGCTAAACCGCTAAGCCACTGGGGCTGCCCATTTTGTTCTTCTTTTTAAAGATTGCTTTGGCTATTCGGGGTCTTTTGTGGTTCCACACAAATTTTGAGATTGTTCTAGCTCTGTGAAAAGATGCTGTTGGTATTTTGATAAAGATTGCATTAAATGTATGGATTTCGTTGGGGAGGATAGACATTTTAACAGTGGTGTTTTTCCAACCCAGGAATGTTTTTCCATTTCTTTGTGTCCTCTTCAGTGTCTTTCATAAAAGTTCTATAGTTTTCAGAGTACAGATCTTTTACCTCTTTGGTTACGTTTATTCCTAGATCTTAGTTTTTGGTGCAATTATAAATGGGATCTATTCTTTGATTTTGTGTGTGTGTTGCTTCATTATTGGTATATAGAAATGCAACAGATTTTTGCACGTTGATTTTTGTATCCTATGACTTTGTTCAATTCTTACATCAGTTCTAGCAATTTTTTTGGTGGAATCTTGCAGGTTTTCTAAATAGAGTATCATGTCTCCTGTAAATAGTGAAACTTTTATCTCTTCCTAGTTGATTTGGATGCCTTTTATTTCTTTTTGTTGTTTGATTGCTGCAGCCAAAACTTTCAGTACTAGATTAAATAGTAATGGTGAAAGTGAATATCTCTGTTTTTTTACTGACCATAGAGGAAAAGCTCTCAGTTTTCCCCATTGAGGATGATATTATCTGTGTGTCATTTGTATATGGTGTTCATGATGTTGAGGTATGTTTCATCTTTCTCTACTTTATTGAGGGGATTTGTTTTCAAGAATGGATGCTGTACTTTTTCAAATACTTTTTCTGCACCTATTGAGAGGATCATATAGTTTTATCCTTTTTAAAAAAATTAATGTGGTATATCACATTGATTGATTTGCAAATATTGAGCTATCCCTGCAGCCCAGGAATACATCCTACCTGATTGTGGTGATTAATTCTTTTAAAGTACTCTTAGATTCCATTAGCTAGTATCTTGTTGAGAATTTCTGCATTGATGTTCATCAGGTGTATTGGCCTATAATTCTCCTTTTTTAGTAGGGTCTCTGTCTGGTTTTGGGACCATGGTAATGCTGGTCTCATAGAAGGAGTTTGGAAGTTTTCCTTGCATTTCTTTTTTGGAATAACTTGTGAAGAATAGGTATTAAGTTTTCTTTAAATGTCTGGTAGAATTACCCTGGGAAACCATCTGGCCCTAGACTCTTGTTTGTTGGGAGATTTTTCGTTATTGATCAATTTCTTTGCTGGTTATGGGTCTGTTCAAATTTTCTATTTTTTCCTGTTTTAATTTTTGTTGTTTGTTTCTAGGAATTTGTTCATGTCTTCCAGGTTGCCCAGTTTGTTGCCATGTAATTTTTCATAACATTCTCTTATGAATATTTGTAATTCTGTGGTGTTGGTTGTGTTTCTTTTCTTGCAGTCGTGGTTTTATTTATTTGGGTCCTTTGTCTTTCCTTTTTGGTACGTCTGCCTCAGGATTTATCTCTTTTATTCTTTGTAAGATCCAGCTCATAGTTTTGTTCTGTTCTGTTTGTATATCATTTATTTGTGCTCTAATCTTTATTATTTCCCTTCTTATGCTGGCTTTAGGCTTTATTTGCTGTTCCTTTTTTTTTTTTTTTTTTTAAGATTTTTATTCATGAAAGATACAGAGAGAGAGAGGCAGAGACATAGACAGAGGGGGGAGCTCTTCCCAGGACTTGATCCTAAGACCATGGGATCACGACATGAGCCAAAGGTGGATGCTCAACCACTGAGCCGCCCAAGTGTCCCTTTGCTGTTCCTTTTTTAGCTCCTTTAGGTGTAAGATTAGGTTGTTTTGAGATTTTTTTTATTTTTGTTTTTGAGGCATATTTGCTCATATTAAGAATTTTTGCATATTTGGTTATGAGGTGGTTTGTAGTTGCCTCTAAGAAATGTGTCTGATTTTGGTATATAGCTAATGCTGGCATTATAAATATTGGTAAACATATTCTTGGCTTTATTTTCTGAAAGACTATAAGATTGGCATTAACTCTCAAATATTTGATAGGAATCACAAATGAAACCATCTTAGTTTTCTTTGTGGGAAGGTTTTCGTTTAATAAAGAGGGACTCATTTTCAATTTCTTCTGTGTCAGTTTCAATAAGGTGTTTTTCAAAGGAATTAGTCTAAATCATAAATAAGCATTAACTTAATTTCTTTTAATATATCCTGGATCTGTAGTATATGTCTCTTTCATATTATTTTGATTTTTTTCACTTTTTTTTCTTCATCATTCTTTCTAGAGGCCTATAATTTTATTATTCATTTCAAGGAACCAAACTTGGCTTTCATTTTTTTTTTTTTTTTCAACTGGCTGTTGTTTTTCATTGATTTCTGCTCTTTAGTTTTGCTCTTCCACTCACATTAGATTTAATTTGCTCCTTTTTTCTGTCTTCTCTGGGTGGGTTATGATTTAAAATTCTTGTTTTTAAAACTGTAAGTTTCACTCAAAGTACTGTTGGAGTTGCATCCCATAAATGGCTACATAATGTTTTCATTATTACTCATTTTAAAATATATTCTAATTTCCCTTGTGACTTCTTCATTGACCCGTGGGTTATTTAGAAATAATTTCCACATACTTGGGACTGTTCTAGAATCCCATGGCTACTATTTTCTAATTTACTTTCATTGTTGTTGGATGTCATTTTCTGCCAGATTTCAGTGATGATGATTGGACTTTCTAGGCCCAGTTCATAGCTGAACTTAATGAGTATGCCATGCGTGCTAGAGAAGAATGTTGTATGTAGTGTGACATAAATGTCAAGTAAGGTGTGCTGGTTGATAGTTTTGTTTAAATATTTTATATCTTGTGGACCTTTTCTGAGTTTTTTTTTCCTCAACAATTTCTTAATAGAGTGGTTTTAAATCTCCAGCTATAATCATGGCTTTTTCTATGTCTCTTTATAGTTGTGCCATTATTTGCTTCATGTAGTTGGATTGTCCTTTGGTAGGTGCATATGCATTTAGATCTATTATGTTTTCTGGATATGTTGATGATTCTATGTCAGTGAAATATTACCACTATTGCACATCTCTTTATCTTTAGTAATACTCTTTGTCTTAAGTCTACTTTATCAATATTAATATAGTCACACGAGTTTTGTTCTCATTATTTGCATAGAATATATTTTCCACTATTTTATTTAACAATTCTCTGTATCTTTAACAAATGTCTACTACAGAAAGGATAATAGCTGGGTCATGTTTGCTTTTTATCCACTTTGACATTTTCTGCCTGTAATTGGAACATCTAGTCTAGTTACATTTAAGGCAATCATTGATTTGAATGATTTTAAATCTGTTTGATTCTTGTTTCATCTGTGTTTTGTTATTTTTTATTCCACATTGGTTAATGTACTACATTTTATTTCCTCTAACTTTTTAGGTATACTTCTTTGTAATTTTCTATTGCTTGCTTTCAGGATTAACATATGTATAATTATTATGGTTTGTTTAGAATTAATATTATACTATTTTACTTAAGAAAATGAGAACCATACAATACTATAATTGTGTTTACATCTATCCACTGTGAAGTTAATGACATTTATTTTAATTCTATATCTATAATTATCTCTCACAATACAATGTAATTTTTTTTCAAACTTTGGCCTTTAATCCAATAAAAAATGAAAAAAGAGGCAATCTTTTATATTTCTATATTACTAGATTTCCAGTACTCTTGTTTACCTATTGTGGATCTGAATTTCAGCCTGGTATCATTTCCCTTCAGCCTGAAGAGATTTCTTTGCTTTTCTTTTTTTTCCTTTTTTTTTTCTTTGCTTTTCTTGATGCTTAGGTCTACTGATAACAAATTTTCTGTTTTTGTTTTAAAATGGTTTTGTTTTACCTTTATTTTTGAAGGTTATTTTTTGCCACATATACATTACACATTTCTGAGTTCACATTTTTTCCCTAGCATTTCAAAGTTATTATTACACGATTTTTCCCCATTGTTATCATTTTGATGATGAATAGAATTCATTTGTGTAATTATTTTATTCCAAGTAGTGTTGTTTATCTTCTCAGATTTTGGTGTTTTTTTTTTTAGATTTTGATATTTTATCTTAAAATATGTACCTTTTATCTTAGGTTTTTTTTTGCTTTTATTATTGGAGGGTTGATGAGTATCTTCAATATGAAGGTTTTTTATTGAACTTGGTATAGTTTCAGTTATAATTTTCTCACAAGACCTTTTCTATTTCACTTTTGTCTTTCTGGGACTCAAACGTGTGCCAGAATACTTATTATTGTCCCACAGGCCACAGAGTCTTTGTTTATGGTCTTCAATCCTTTGGCCTCTGTTCTTCATATTGCATTATTTTCAGTAATAGGTCTTGAAATTAATTGATTCTTTAATGTATAGTCTTTTATCATGTAATACCCTAGTTAATTTTTACATCCATTTAATTGTTTGTTGTTTCCATTTCTCTATTGATAGTTTCCATCTATCAGATCATTCTGTCTTTAACTCTTGGACAAGAAAAGCTATTAAAACCCTTTCTACTAAGAAATCTTTCTTAAGATGAAGTCATCTCAAGATGACTGTGTCATCTTGAAGTCTGTTTCTATAAACTCCTCCTACCCCTCATAATGTAAACTCTATTTTTTAGAGCTGTTTTAAGATTACAGAAAATGGAGAGGAAAGTATAAGGGGTTTCCATAGGTCTGTGTCTCAGTATGAATATTTTGCATCAAAGAATATGCATTATGAGTATTTTGCATCAAAGAATAGCATTTGTTTCAGTTGATGCACCGACTTGACTGGTCACTTTTCACCTAAAGTTCATTAGGCTTCATTTCTGGTATTCTAGATTTTTGGTGTTTAAACAAACATATAGTGACATGTATCCATTATTGTGGTATTATACGGGATAGTTGCACTGCCCTAAAAATCCTCTATGTTCCATCTATTCATCCCTTCCCCCAACCCCCAGCTCCTAGGAATCACTAAACATTTTTACTATCTCCATAGCCTGGTACGTATGTATGTATGTATGTATGTATGTATGTATGTATGTATGTATTTATAGAATGTCACATAGTTGCAATTAGATCCTATATAACCTTTGAGGACAGGCATCTTTCACTTAGGAATATATATTTAAGTTTCCTTCATGTGTTTTCATGGCATGATAATTCATTTCTTTTTAGAGATGAATAGTCTATTGTCTTGAGGAACCATAGTTTATCCAATCACCTACTGAAGAGCGTTTTGGTTGTGTCCAAGTTTTGAGAATTATACATGTAACCGATATAAACACTTATGGGAAGGTTTTCATGTGGACATAAGTTTTCATCTTATTTGAGTGGAATACCAAGGAGCCCAATTGCTAGATCATATGGTATGAGTACATTTAGTTTTGTAAGTAACCCATCAAAATGTATTCCAAAGTATTTGTGCCATTTTGTAATTTTACCAGCAATAAATGAGAGCATGCATTTCTCTACATCCTTGCTAGCATTTGGTGGTGTCAGAGATGTGGATTTTGGCCGTTCTGATACATGTGTAGCAGTATCCCATTTTAATGTCCATTTTCCTTATCACTTATCATTCTAAGGAATGTGGAACTTATTTCCCTATGCTTATTTAGTATCTGTATATCTTCTTTGATGGATTATCTATTAAGGTTTTGATTTTTAAATTATATTGTTATTTTCTTATTATTTAAAAAATTCTTGGTATATTATGGTTTATATTAACCTTTATCAGATGGTTTATTTACAAATATTTTTCTCTAGTATATGACTTCTCATTCTCCCAAGATTGTCTTTTGAAAAGGAGGTTAAATTTTAATGAAATCAAGCTTAATAATTTTTTGAAGGAGCATGCTTTTGGTGTTATATATAAAAAGTCATTGCTAAACTCAGAGTTATCTAGATTTTCTTCTATGTTCTCTTCTAGAAGTTATATAGTTTTGCATTTAAATTGAGGTCTATCATCCATTTTGAGCTCATTTTTCCAAAATGTCTAAGGTGTTTGTCTACATTGATAATTAAAAAAATTTTTTGCATGTGGATCTCCAGTTGGTTGAGCATTATATGTTGAAGATTCTGTCTTTGCTCCTTTTTTAAAAAATTTATTTATTTATTCATGAGAGACACACACAGAGAGAGAGAGAGAGGCAGAGACACAGGCAGTGGGAGAAGCAGGCTCCATGCAGGGAGCCAGATGTGGGACTCAATCCTGGGACTCCAGAACCATGCCCTGGGCCAAAGGCAGGTGCTAAACCACTGAGCCACCCAGGGATCCCCTGTCCTTGCTCTTTTGACAGAGAACAGTTGACTGTAATTATATGGGTCTGTTTCTGGGCTTTTTACTCTGCTCCATTCATCTATTTGTCGATTCTTTCACTAGAGCCACATTGCATTAATTACTGTAACTTTATAGTAAATGTTGGATGTTGTTGATATTTTGTCCTTCTGTGTAAACTTCAAAAATGATGTCTTGATACCCCTAAAATGAGTTGATGGAATTTTGATTTATATAGCATTGAAACTATAGATCAACTTGGGAGGAACAGATAACTTGACAATTTTGAGTCTTCCTATCTAAAAAATCCATGATATTCCACAAAATAGAATATGTCTCCATTTATTTAGTTCTTACTTGATTTTTCTTATCAGTTTTGAAGTTTTCCTTATATAGAACTTGTATGTATTTCGTTAGATTTATACTTTAGTCTGTCATTTTTTGGGAGTATTAATTTTTTATTTTAAATTCCACTTCTACATTGTTAGTATATAGGAAAGTGAATGACATTTGATTTTTTTTATCCTGAAATCTTGCTGTAATTACTTAATTCCCACAGATCCCCACCCCCCTCAATTCTTTGGTACTTTCTACATGTATAATCATTGTTGTCTGCAAATAAAGACAGATGTATTTCTTCCTTCCTTATTTGTATGCCTTTTATTTCCTGTTCTTGTCTGATTACATCATCTGAGTTTGAAGTACAATGTTGAAATGGAGGAATGAGAGGTATATTCTTGCCTTGGTCCTCATTTGAGTAGGAAAACATCTATTTTTCTTTCCATGAAGTATGATCTTAGCTTTAGGTTTTTGTAAATGTTCTTGATAAAGTTGAGGAAGTTCTCTTTTATACTTATTTGATGAGCATTTTTATAATGGCTATTAAATTTATTCAAATGCTATTTCTGTATCTATTGATCATATCATGCATGTTTTATTCTTTAGCCTGTTGATGTGAAGAATTATATTAATTGATTTTTTTCATTTTGAGCCAGGCTTGCATACATGGGATAATTCTCACTTGGTTAAGGTGTAAAATTTTTAAATACATTGTTGGATTTTATTTGCTAATAATTTTTAAGGACTTTTATGTTTATGTTCCTTAGGTGTTTTGGTCTGTAATTTTCTTTTAGTTTCTTTGTCTGGTTTGGTATTAGGATAATGCTAGGCTTACAGAATGACCTAGGAAGTATTCTCTCTGCTTTAGTTTCTAAAACAGATTGTAGAGAATTGGTAAAATTTCTTAAATATTTTGTAGATTTCACCAGTGAACCCATCTGAGCCCAGTGTTTTCTCTTTTGGAAGGCTATTATTGATTCAATTTCATTAATAGATATAGGCCTTTTTATGTTGTCTGTTTCTTCTTGTGTCAGTTTGACAGATTCTAGCTTTCAAAAAATCCATTTTATCTAGGTTACCAAATTTGTGGATATAGAGTTGCTCATAGTATTCTTTCACTATCTTTTTCATGTCAGTGGGATCTGTGGTGTTGTCCCCTCTTTGATTTTTGATATTAGAAATAGATGTCCTCTCTTTTTTTCTTACTTAACTAGGCTGTAGGGTTTTCAATTTTACTTATTTTTGCAAAGAACTAGTTTTAGGTTTTGTTCCCCCCTCCCCCTTATTGATTTTTGTTTGTTTGTTTTCAAAGTCCTATACTTCTCTAATTTTCATTATTCTTTTACTTTGGATTTACTTTGTTTTTCTTTTGCTAATTTCCTAAGATTGAAGCTGAGATGATTGATTTTAGATCTTTCTTCTTTCCTAATATATACATTCAATGACATAGCTTTCCCACTATGCATTGGTTTCACTGAATTCCACAAATTTTGATAAGTTGTATTATTATCACCATATTTTAGGTTTCAAATTTTCTCTTGAAATTTCTTCTTTGACCCATGTTTCATTTAGAAGGGTATTGTTTAGTTTCCAAGCATTTGGGTTTTTTTTCAGCTATCTTTGTGTTAGTAATTTCTAGTTTAATTCTATTGTGCTCTGAAAGCAAGCATCATATAGTTTCTATTCTTTAAGATTTAAGATTTTATTTATTCGTGAGAGACACAGAGAGAGAGAGAGGCAGAGACAAAGGCACAGGGAGAAGCACCCTCACTGCTCCTCCTCCTCACTGCGAGGAGCCTGATGTGGGACTTGATCCTAGGACCCCAGTAGCATGACCTGAGCCAAAGGCAGATGCTCAACCACTGAGCCACCCGGACATCCCAGTTTCTATTCTTTTAAAGTTGTTCAAGTGAGCTATAAGGCTCACAATGCGGTTTATCATGGTGAATGTTCCATCTGAGCTTGAGAAGGCATATTCTACTGCTTTTTGGGTGGAATAGTATATAGATGACAGCTACATCCAGGTGATTGATCATGCTGTTAAGTTCAAGTATGTCCTTACTGATTTTCTGCCCACTGGATCTGTCCATTTCTGATAGAGTGGTATTGAAGTCTCCAACTATTGTAGTGAACTCATTTATTTTTCCTTGTAGTTCTATCAGTTTTTGCCTCATGTATTTTGACACTCTATTGTTAGGTACATACACATTAAGGATTGATAGGTCCTCTTGGAGAATTGAGCCCTTTATCACTATGTAATTCCAACTTTATTCCAGATAACTTGCCTTACTTTGAAATCTGCCTGAAATTAATGTAGCTTACTCCTGCTTTCTTCTAATTATTGTTAGCATAGTATGTTTTGTTCCATCTCTACTTCTCATGTATATGTATCTTTATATTTAAAATGGCTTTCTTGTCATAGCGTGAAGTTAGGTCTTATTATTTGATCCACCTGATAATCTGTCTCCTCTTAATTGGTATGTTTATACCATTGACATTTGAAGTGATTATGGATATTATTGCATAATGTGATGACTACAAATATAAGACCATTTACAAATATAAGACCATTTGTAAATAGGTTTTCATAATTCTCTTGTCCTATGACATTGTCTAGAGTTTTTAGTGAAGCAGTGGCTCTGGGCTGTGGACTCCTCATGTAACTTTCAGTTTTTTTTTTTTTTTCCAATCTAAAATGGAACCAAATGACTAGGTGCTGCTGGAATTAGGTGATTTCCTTCCTCCATGTGGTAGGTTAGAGGGATTTCAGTTGTCTCTTAGAAGGGTAGAGCTAGCTGGAGTTGAGTGTTTATTTCTCTCAGGTTAGTTAGCCTCTGACAAAACCCCAGCAGGCTCTACTCTGGTAAGATAGTTTATCTTAAGGGAAGATCTTGTTAAGAGTTTTAGAAAGCTCTGGCCTATTTCAAAATGGCTACTCCCCGCCCCTCCCCCTTCCCCTTCCCCCCTTGCCCTGTCCTGCCAGAAGTACAATCCGATTTTTCTTCAATATTTACTGTGAAAACCCAGTAGGGTTCCAGGACATAAAACTCATCATGGGAACTCCCCCTAGAGTTTTAAAAATTCCTCAGGCTCGTCAACACTGAGCCTCTGGAGACTGACCAATTATAGTTCATTTTTTTCTATTTCAGCACTGGTTTCCATGGAGATTTCTGCTTGTGGGTTTCTGGTATAGTAAGTTGTGATTCTGTGTATCCATGTTTCTCTGTCCAGTACTGAGGACAGATGGCATTTTGTCCTATGACCTCACTTGTATGATGGATCTGAGAAGAGTTGTTGATTTTTCAGTTTGTTCAACAGCTTTTTACTTTTTACAATGGTGTAAAGACTTCTAAATTCTCTACATGCTAGACCAAAAACAGAAAGTCCTCTATGAGCTACTTTATTTCTTAATTTTTGGTCTTCTTTCATTTTCTCTTCATGTCTAATGTTTTTTTTATTATATGCTGGAAATTAGAATCCTACATTTAAGGGAGAGAAATTGAGTTTTATTCATGCAGGCAATCAAATTCCTAGGTTTTGTTGATCTTTTTAGGCTTTGTTTGGTGATATGTTTGTGTGTATCCTTTTTGGTTTTGCTCTTAATCTTAAGTCATGGTGCTACTGTACACTGTGGTCATTACTCACGTATGACCTCTTGTGGTCTCAAATGAGTATGTAATGGGGTCAGGGAGGTCTTTCTATTCTGATATGGCCAGAACTTGAGAATGTTCTAGCATTTCAGAATCTCAGACTGCTTTGCTTGGGCTATACTTCTTGTTCCATTGTTCAAAAAGGATCCAAAGCAGTAACAATAGGTCCACCTCATGTACTTTTCTTCAGTCAGAGATCACAATTTCATGCTACCTGTTGCTGGATACTTAAGAGCAGTGACCTCATAGACCTTGCCTAGTTTTAGGCTTATTCAGTGGGAGAGCATGGTTGATACTTTCTATTCTGTCTTAGCAGGAGGCAGAAGACTTATCTATTAACTTTGCCATGTTTTATTATTATTTTTACAGATTTTATTTATTCATGAGACACACACACACAGAGAGAGAGAGAGAGAGAGAGAGAGAGAAAGAGAGAGAGGGAAAAGCAGGCTTCATGCAGAGAGCCCAATGTGAGACTCGATCCTGGGACACCAGGATTGTGCCCAGGCCAAAGGCAGGTGCCAAACTGCTGAGCCACCCAGGGATCCCCTTTACATGTTTTAGTATCTGTTATAAAGACACTTTTATGTCTTCTCCCAAACATTATCATCACTTTTTTTTCTTTTGGTAGATATTCCTTTACATGTATTACTCTGGGTAACCTGGCCAAGTTAGGACACATTCTATTGGGATTTGTTTGGAAAAGCATTACATTTTTGCTTAATTTGGGGATTACTCACATTTTTTCCAATATAAACCCTATTTTTAAAAATATATATAAATAAAGTTTATTAAATAAGGTTTCCTTTATGCCTGTCAATTACTTTTAATAATTATGTAAATATAGGTTCTATACCTGTAAAATCATTATAAAATGTATTGTTTTTGTTGGTACTGTGGTTAAACATTTTTCTGCTTTGTAAATCTCTATTGTCTGTATGAAATAAGTAGATTGCGTATTTTAACTCTAAGGAATATTTTGATTTCTTATTTTTTCTAGTTTTCTAGTCGATCATCTTGGGTTTTCTCCCTTAACCATCTAGGTATAAATAATAGTTCTAACTCCACCTTTCTGTTATGTTTATACTTCTTTTCTATTTATATTGTCAAATTATAGTGGATAGTACTTCCAGAATATTGTTATCTAAAAGCATTCTTACTGTCACTAAATTTAATGGTATGTCAAAAATAAGCATCATGATACCTTAAAAAATGTTATATATAACCTTTCTACTAATATTTTAAGTTGAATTTTGACAAATGTTATATTGATCTCCATAAATACTGTCCTCGAGTTTTTCTTCATTGAATTATTAGTTTGGTGATGAATATAATTAGACTTTCTAATATTTCATGTCTCTTGCATTTTTAGTAAAACTCATTAGATGATGCTGGCTTAAAAAAAATTTTTTTTTCCTGGCTTTATTTGCTAAGTATTTATTCCTAAGTAAATTTTTGGTCACTAATACACAAGTAAGTTTAATTTGTTAGCCAATAAAAATATAACTTTTTCAGATTTTAGATTAGTGTTAGACTGATTTTTCTGAAATAGTTAAAATGACATGGGCAGTTTTTCTTCTTCTGGTATATTGACAGAAATCAACTTATTGATCATTGAGTCTGTTTGTTGTTGTTGATGGTGGTAGGGAATGGAGAAGATGACTGATAACTGGAGATTTTCCCCTTGTTTATTGTTTCAGCTTTATAAACATTATTAAGTTTTAAAATTCATAGTTTCCTAAAAATGTTACATTTCACCCAGGGTTTGAATACGTTAGCCAATGCTTATGCAATATAATACTTTATGGTGCTATGTTTAATTTTTTTTTTTTAAAAAAGAAAGAAGTAAATGGCCTTTATTGTAGGTAAAGAATGGGGAGATACAGAGTATACAGAATCATATGGATACTAATCCTTAATTTCATGACCCAGAAATGACTTCTGTTGATATTGTAGGAATACTTCCTTCCAGGTTTTATTTTTTAAAATCTGTACTATTTACCTGTGTTTTTGTGCTGCTTTTAGGAAAGCGGTGATGAGTTGAACAGAGATCATCAGTTTGCTTTGTTCTGATATTCTGAGAGCTGGAGATGTATGTGGCACAGTGCAGAGGTAGCACACAGCAGTAGGGGCCCAGGAAAACTGAGAACAATTCACATGGACAGAAGTAGATGGACAGTGGAGAGTTTTATACATAGGGAGTGAGCTTAGAGATAAGATCTTACTCAGAAAAAAGGCTCTTTTGTACAGGATAGAAAATACAAGGCAAATGAATTCAAGGGGTAGAACTACTACTGTATTACAAAGAGGGGAGGCATTGTTGAATGGTGTATAAATTCTGATGGAGAAAGACTTAATTCATGTTGGGAGTTGATTCAGATGGAAAAGTCAGCTTCTTTGGCTTTATCATAGCGTGTTTTGGGTTTTGTACATGTAGATGCTCTTGCAAGCAGTGACAGAGAGGTGCTTTTGTTCAAGTTTTCCAAGGAAATATGTTTAAGTGATCTGGGAGATTAAGCCAGATTAGGGACTTTGAGTCACTTGCCTATTTTTAGCTCTTTGATTTAAAGTGTCTTTATATTTCCACAGACAGTGTCAAGTGCCTTCATATACTACCATTTGTTGTTTTAATGACTTGAGCTGGATTTCTACTTGAGTTTGATACATTTTCTTTAATATACTGAAAATCAGTGAGATGATGTATACTGCAGAGGGAGAAGCAACTGCACGATCCTCAGTAGTACTGTATTTCTGTACAAGCCAAAGCTAGAAAGAAAAAGGATTGGGAGAGATGTTTTTCAGAGTATGTGAATGAGGAGAAATAAGTAGAGGGTGAACTGTACTGAAATGGATGTGGCAGAGGCTTTGGAGTAGAGAGAGCTTCAGTCGTGGAAAATGGGTTGGCATTTTTATTCAGATATGAACTAGCTGAGTGATCTTTTACAGTCTCTTAGTTCTTTTGAGACCTGATTCTTCTTCAGTAACTGATGATACTCTGTCCTTTGTTTTCAGATTTAAACTTGAACTTAGATTAAAATAGTATGAACTAAATTTATATGCTGCAACTATTTATTGAGTACCTTCTATGTTCGGGCTACACCTGTACTAGCAGTTGATGCAAGAATAATAAATGAGACAAAAATCCCTGGGCTTAAGGGGAAACAAGAGTCCATTGGGGGAGCTTATGGTTCATAATTTACTAATACTTGAGGGCAGGAAAAGACAGTCTTCCATTTCATCAAATATTGAAATAATACATGTTCTTAAGAAGATAGGGAAGTACAGAAAAGTATAAAGAAAAAAAGGAAAAAATTCTAAAACTTTACTACTCTGAAATATCTGTTTTTACGATGAAGTAATCATCACTCCATAAATCTGTGAATACACAAAATAGAAAGTAGGATAGGTAGATACAGGCAGAAAGATAAATAAGCCCAACTAATATGAAAATGGTATCCTTTAAATGTTAAAAAATTTACTGAACCTGATTGAGTATGAATGAAAAATGTCACACTAAAATAACATCAAAGGAATTAATGAAACTTGAAGAATTCTTTTTTCTATTGCAAATAATTGTAGCATTCCGAAAGATCTCACAAAGGATAAGATGCAAGACTATGTAAGTTCTGAAATTCAAGTCATTTTTTTCACCCTTTGTATGTTTCAAATTTAGTAGGAGTTCATTTTTTTTTATTACAAAAATTGGAACATTCCATTAGGAAACATTTTCTATTTTCTTGTACCTTCTCTTTCTCTACTTCTAACTTTTGCTTTATAATTATACTGCCAAGCTCACCCTTTTATAATTACAATTGTTGCAATTGCTAAGTCTTAGTTTATTGTTGAATGCTCATTGGAATCTATATTGATGCTCACCTATATAAAATGTTATGTCGGTGTCATTATCAGTCCTTTTATGATGTCCAATTTCTTTGTTTTGATTTATCTCTTGGATGAATGGATACAGCAAATCCAGTTGAAAGCATCAGAAAGCTCCCAGGCAGCCAAGACATGCAGGGCCAAAAGCCTAGAGAGAATGAGGTGCAGAAAAGGAAGACCTACATTCAATAATTTTCTTGTTGAGGCATTTGCTAAGTTCTTAAGGTACAGGAAGTGGGAGGCTAAGATGAATTAAATTTTTGGCATTCCGACTGTGCCAAGGGAAAAAAAATAAACAAACTGGAGATCAAGACCTGACAAGGAGGAGGAACCATAATAAACACTCCAAATCATTGTTGAGATCCCTGAAGAGCCAAATGCTGGAAATGAAAGCAAGCCAGAGGTCAGAAGATGTGATGCAGCTTAGGTTAGCCTACTTCCTGGTTATATTAAAATAAAAGGCCCCTTTTCACCTGCTCAGGAGAGGTTAGGGTGAGCTCAGCTGGGAGCAAGATATTTTCTAGAGGTATTGTTTTTCATTTGTATTTCATGTGTCTTTCATATATAATGTTAATCTATTAATAAAAGATTGTCATGTGTATCAAAAACTCAGAAAATAAATTATAAAAGTAAAATCATAGATATCCCTAGTAATGGAATTCTTAAGCACAGACATTATCATAACTGATTAATCAGAAAAATATGACAATGTGGAGAATTTTACTAGAGAGGAATGTATTTAAAAAGATCAAATGGAAAAATCTAAACTAAAAATGTCTCAAAGGAACAATCTATAATCTCAGAATTTGAGATCTGAATCAATCTTTTCATCTTTAGTCGAAATCCCCTTTATTCCTTTTTAATCTATTTTTCTTTTTTCAAAGTGGTCATTCCTACCCTTCTCTATGGTAAAGAATGTAACTATTCTACGGTATATTTCAAGATTGGCACAGTAGAGTACCAAGCATATTAGATTGGTGAAAGTTCATTCTGTTATGGAAGAAAATTAAAAATTTTGCATGATGTGATTGAACATATGGTTGAGAGAGACTTTCTTTAAAAATCAAGTTTAACATTCTTGCAGTAAACGCTAACATTTGGAAAACTGCTTCTCAAAAAAAAGGACATCTTTCATTTGAACAATTATGTATTTTGTTTCTTAAAACCCTAATTTTGAATATAAAAATTACTAAGGTGACATAGTACCACACTCAGGAAAATTTCAAAGAATTGGGAATTATAAATATACGTAGTTCTTTTTGGTGTCTGATATATTCTTTGCAAAGAAAAAGAAAACTGTAGGCGATAACACTGGAGCATCTGACTATTGATAATGTCGATATCTATAGTCATCATCCAAAAGTTTCTTAACTACTGATTTGTAATTTATTAAGCCAACATTTCCTGAGTGTCAGATTATGAAACTATCCTTGCTTTTGAGAAATTGGAAATCTAGTGGTGTAGAGGTAGAAATTTTTACTTTTAAAAAGGATGACAGAGATGTTAGGGGAGTATGAGCAGGAATGCCTCATCGTACTGAGGTTGAGTGTGGATGAGGGAAGGAGTCATCAGAGAAGTCTTCACAATGGAGGAATAGTTGAAGGAGTCTAATGGGAGTCCCCCCAAAGAAAAGAGAAAAGAACATGTGCAAAGAACAGAGTAGTGGTGGTTTTGTTTTAGTCTTTATTTTTTTAAAAGATTTTATTATTTTTATTTTTTCTTTTTTTTAATTTTTTTAAAATTTGTTTATGATAGTCACACACACAGAGAGAGAGAGGTAGAGACATAGGCAGAGGGAGAAGCAGGCTCCATGAAGGAAGCCTGATGTGGGACTCGATCCTGGGACTCCAGGATCACGTCCTAAACTGAAGGCAGATGCGTTAACCGCTGAGCCACCCAGGTGTCCCTAGAAAGTGACATTAAGGGTCTCATGGGATTCTTCAGGGTTCCCTCCACCTGGCTTTTACTTGTTTCATATAGATGGGGCTCAGGTCCCCTTCCATGGACTAACTAAGCTCTGTCCTCTCCAGCTACTTCTTCCATTATCTGGTCACAGAGTCTGTGCACAGACCTCACTTCATACTCCCAGAAGCTGCTTCCCCATGAAGCTCAACTCAGGGATGATAAAGTTTTGGGGGCAGATGCTTTCCTTCCATGCTCAAGGCCCTCTGCACTGAGTTGGGCATTCTAGAAGTTCGGATGACACAGTGAAAAACTGCCAATGGAAAAGAAAGAATTGGGTAGTACAAACACAAGAGCATACATTCCCAAACTTCAGAAATACCTGGACAGTTTATGAAACCAAATATTTAGAGTTTCCATTATGGTCCTTCTGGAGCAAGGCTGACAGCACATTGTTCCCAGGTGATGCTGCTGCTGCTGGTCTAGGGAGCACACTGTAAGAACTGCCACCTTAGACAAAGTAAGTTTTCCTCATCTATAAAAAGAGGAAACTGGATTAAAAAATAACAGTCCCCTGATAGTTCTTCTAGACTGATAGGAAATAATTGGTAATGCCTAAAATTTACATGATATCATTATGTCTTAACTTAGTAAAGTGAGGTGTTAAAAAATGTTAAGTCTTGAGTATTCTTTTATTTTCTTATTTTTTTAAGAGAGGGAGAGAGATGAAGGGGGAGGGACAGAAGGAAAGGGAGCGAAAGAATCTCAAGCAGGCTCCATACCCAGGGCAGAGCCGGATCTGGGGCTTGATTATGTGACCTGAGCCAAAGTCAAGAGTGTGGTGCTTAACAAACTGAGCCACCCTGGTGCCCAAAGCCTTGAGTGTGCTTGTTTGATGGAATATATACAAAACTTCAAAATTCAGAAGCTTTCAATCTTCAAATCTTCTTAAAAGTGAAGAAAAATAGAGGTTCCTTTGTAAAGAAAAAATAAAACTTTAAAATTTAATATTTTCTGGTTTAATTTTTCTTATGATCAGTACGTTTTTAATACATAAAATTAAGAAATACACATGTTATGGGCAGTTCTGGCTGTTTTTGGTTGATTAACCACGCTCAATCAAGCTCATGTGAAACAAATAATTATGTACTTATATAATGCATATGGCTGTGGTTCTCAGCTCTTGCTGAACTCTAGAAGCACCTGAGGGAATCGGGATTTAATGCATCTGTGGTCCAGGCATTGGTATTCTTTTTAAAACTCCCCAGGTAATTCTAAAGCGTACCAAGGGTTGAGAATGACTGGTGTAGTCATTGAGCCAGGTGTAACTTATATTTTATGAGTTGAGATATTACTGATTATTTTGCCATGAAGCCCCCATCAACTAATGTCTGAATGAGGGCTTTGCATTTTACATATGTCTCAATGAACCCAAATTCCACAACTTTGGTAAACATCACTTTGAAATGATGCTGTGCTCCATTTATTGCCAGTTAGTACAGAAATCATATTTATCTTTCTAATGAGCTTCATTATATATGTAGATTAGGAACAAATTTTTAAAATTACAAGTCATGGCAATGAGAAAAGCAGACAGCATGATCCAGCAACATGACAGAAATGATGGAAGTTTTCAGAAACTTGCTGGCAGCATGTTGACTGCCAAAGAGTCACAGATCATGTTAACGCCTTGTTGGCTGTCATCCTGTTAGTTAAATTGAAAGGAGCTTTTGATTAAGGGTACAGTCCAACCTAGCTCATAGTGGAAATGACTCTTAACATTTGGGTTTTGTTTAAGAAAGAGGAGTTTGATGAGTCACTCATAGACTTGACTGATCACCTAGCAGGATGTAAATGACTCAGTAAAATAGCTTCCCATTGAGATTTCTAGTGATTACAAAAGAAATATCAATTAATGGTTTATGCTAGTTGGCAAATTCAGGATTTATCTTACTCAGGTTCCAGATTTAGCTAATAAAAGTATGGGATGTCCAATTAAATGTGAACTTAACCTAGACAAGAAATGACTTAATAGAGTTAAATATTAACCATGTCATGGCACGGACTTATTCTAAAAAGTGACTTATTTTTAAATTTGAAATTCACATTTATGTGGGCATCCTGTATTTTATCTTTCAAGTTTAAATCTTACTTCATCCTCCAGGCGGTTTTTGTCAGGACTGAGTAACAAGGACTCTCCAGAAACTCCTCTGTCTTAGAAGCATTAGCTCTAACTCACTCTTATTCCTTCTTCCCCTTGTTCATTCTCATCACTGCAAAATACACTTCTCAGCTTTGCTATTGTAAAGTGAGGAAATAATACCAAAGGAGAGTTAGACAACTCCGATACATAGAATGAATAGAGCTAAGTGGAAATCTCTTTGTAATTATCCAGTAAGTTTGTTCTCAGCTTCTATCTAGCTCTGTCAAAACCTGACCTTCTCCTAGTCTCTGAGTTTGGACACCCTTTATGATTTCATTCTCTCTCTTCTCTTTCTCAGCCTAGATACCATCACTCCTTTAAATCTCATTGTCACCAGTGGTTTCAAATCGTTCATTCTCATGGTCCATCTACTCAAAGACTCTCTCTGGGGAAGGGAAGAAGTTGGGGTACTTGAATGACCTGAGCAACTTTTTCTAAGTACACATGCCCACTCTCCTTTGGTACCTGTGCACAAAAAAGCTCTGATCTAGAGTCAGTAGGTGTGAGAAAGCCAGGCTGTTGCTCTCAAGTCTTCATAGGGAAAAAACCCAAATCACTTATGACTGATTGGCCTTTTTGGAAGCTGCAGTTCACAAGAAGGTGCAAACAGATCTACCAGGAAACATGTTGTTCTTTAATTCTCCCATCTAGGTCTCATAACTTGTACTACAAGAGTTACATTGTACACCTGAAACTAATAGAAGGTGAGGTGTCAATTAAAAGGGGGGGTAGTTTTACCTTCCATTATCTGAGTGGCCCTACCTGCCTGTATTCAAGCACTTGGCACAGATCATGAGATGCTCCCAGTCATCTGGGGGCTGGCCGAGTACATCCTCTAGCAGTGGGGTTGCCCCAGACCAAACAGTGCTATGCAACGGTTTGAAATACTTACAGTTCCTGTTCACTGGTTCAAAATCATGGCCACAAAATAAATAGGGGAGACTATACTTCACAACCCTACTCTGGAACAAACTCAGATTGTCACGTGTTTCCCTTTGGGCACATATTTACAGTGAAGAAATATATCACAATTGGCTCCTTGTTTTTATTGCCAGGATTTTTTTTTATCCCATAACAGTAGAAATTTTTTGTTCAATATTGAAGAGGTAAAACATCCTAAAAATGGAGTAGCCTTTCAAACCATGCATTTTATTGGCTATTTTATTTACTTGAAGTTACTGTACTTAACTATTGCTGTCTCATGACATATGAAAGCTGATCGACTCTCTGTTGAGCTACATGGAGTTAGAAGCTCAAAAGAATGACATTTGGTTGTACTTGTCAGACAAGCTAGGTGACGATGTAAACACACTTAGTTTGAATGCAGAGCTTTCTCCTTGGAGGAGCAAAAGAAATTACTGAAATCACTGTCAGGTTTCAATCATGGAGTTAGTCATTTGGATGCAGATAAACTTGTCAGCAATTCCTGAGCAGTAGTCTGCGAGGCCCAGAGTAGAGCAGTGCAGGGCGACGACCCGGCCGGGCTCTTCCTAGGGATCTGCAAGGTTAGTGGGATGCTTCAGCAAGTGCTCCCAGCACATAGGACTTGTCCTCTTTGGAGAGTGGGCTTCTGTCATGTGGCTGCTGACACCACACCAAAAGCACCTCATTATTGTTGTGTGATTGGGGTCATGCCCTCAAGTCACTTAATTCCAGTCTCCAGTTGGAACTGATAGGAAAATACCCAGAGTGAGTTGTCTTGAGGATGAAAAAGCCTGTTTCAGTTCTTCATCCCACAGAGCCCGGGGCTGCCGGGCCTGCGTGCCCCAGTCATTGTCTGGCTGCAGCTGTGTGCCCTGGCCCAGGTGGCAATCACGCTGACATGAGACGGCAGAGCTGCCCCTCCAGGTGTGTTAAAGAATCTCTGACAGAAACAGCAGCTCCGTACAAGAGGGCTGAGGCCTCGCAGGTGGGTCTGGCTCAGGGACCTCCAGGTGCTTGCTCTGGTGTGAAGTTGAGCAGTGAGCTTTCTAGAAGAAGCAGGGAGGAAGCTAGGTCAAATTCGGGCTCTGGGGTTCCCAGAGCAGTTTGGTCAAGTTTCAGGAATGAAAGTAAGTGCTCCTGTAGCTTAGTGGTTCTTCGGCCCAAGTGGATACCAAGGAGTATTCCTTAAGGTCCCAAGAATATTTGTCGTTTGTGCCAGGGAGCTGGGTAGGGTGATTGAGATGATGGGAGAGGGGCTGCTGGAAACCAAGACTAAGACAGAAAGCCACATGTGTGTGCATGTTTCCAGAATGGGTCCTAGCTTCAGGTTATGATCTCAGGACTATGGGTTCGAGCCCTTGCATCAGGCTCTGTGCTGAGCGTGGAGTCTGTGAAAGTTTCCCCCCCTCTGCTCCTCCCTGCCTCACAATCACTCACTCTCTCTCTCTAAAATGAATAAATCCTAAAGAAAATTGGGTCCGACCAAGAATGGATTTTTGAGAACTGATGTTGATCTATGAAAAAAAATTTCATGTGAGAAGACATTTGAGTCTAGTTTGATTTAGTTGTTTGAGGTAGGTAAGGGCAACAATATCACAGGAAAAATGAATGCAAGGAAGCTTCCGTTAAATACCTGTTAACTAGGGAGGGCTTCAGAAGTCTCTAATCTAGGGATTTGGGGGTATGAGTATAAAGTGGGACTACAAAATTCTGGATCTGCTGGGAAAACTTATCTGTTTCTTGTGTATATATGCCCTTGTATACTTATATACTGTTATATGTGGTCAGTTTATTTGTTTACCATTATCCACATAAACAACACTGGGAATTAAGAGATGGAGAAGGAATCTTTGTTGCTGAAGCAAAATAAGTTTTTTAAGAAAATGATGAGGGTCAGATGTGTCAGTTTGCCACAAGAAGCCAAGACAGGGATTATACCATATCACTAAGGATTTAGGATAGCATTCTTCGATGTGTATTATGTAGTCTTCTGTCTTCCACGGAAGCTTTACAATGTACCCTCATAAATCTGTGTCCTGAAGTCTATAGAGGAACGCTTATACAAACGAATTTGTGCACACATGTGTGTGTATGTGCAACACACTGGAATTATTGCTTATGTTGGGATTGAGTCCAAAAGTCAACAAGTAAAGCAGAAGTCCTACACTATAAGCTTATTCTTGGAAAGTTTTGAAGTCACTCATAAAAACAGTATGCACATTTTTGTTTTTATAACAATATGTATTCTGAAGTTGCTATGTGCACAAAATGAGCTAGACCAAAGAAGGAATAAAAAAATCTTCATGCGGATGTTTGGGTGTTCAAACCATTCCCCTTGACATGGACAGCAGGCATTGGAAAAAGCTTTTAAGTCTCCAGTGAGATGAAAGGATTTCTGCCTTCTAGCAGAGTTGACTCTATTTTGTCTTAAAAGTGTAAGGTTCGGTCCTCCTAATAAACATTTCCCTTTTTTTTTTTTTTTTTTGTAATGATCCTTAAAAAAGACAATGGTATCTCAACTCATTGGGGTTAGAAGCCAAAGTCTTTGCAAAAAGTATGTGGTGCAGTTACTCTTTATTTTGAGAAAATAAACTGAGTTAAGTGGGTTTCACATGGGAAGTAATTTTCTCCTCATTGTGTGTACCTGCACATGTTATTGTTGTGGTATGTGGACAGAAGATATGCTTCATCCCCTTAAGTAGCCTTGATGGACTATTGAATTTTATCATACAACTGATATTTTATTTTATTTTTAAAGATTTTATTTATTGAGACAAAGAAAGAGCATGAATTGGGGGAGTGGCAGAGGGAGAAGGAGAAGCAGGCTCCCCACTGAGCAGGGAGCCCGGTGTGGGGCTCCAGCCCAGGATCTCAAGATCATGACCTGAGCCAAAGGCAGACACTTAGCCAACTTAGCCACCCAGGCTCCACACAAACTGCTTTTAGAGATAGTGATAGCCATATCAGTCTTTCTTCCTATAATTCATTCAGCATGTGTGACATGAGTTGGGGTGTGTGTGTATGTGTATGTAGTATCTGAGTGTATCAAGACATTTCATATACATCCTTCTCTGAGCTTGACTGTGAAGAGGATACAGACATATCTGGAATTTCCTAGGCACTGTGGGAGCAGGCCCATCAAAAAAGATGCCTCAGGATAGAAAAACAAAGGAACTTGGTATGAAAATTCAACTTGAGGAAGGAAAGAGTCTAGTACGGGGAAAGTGACCCAGTGTGAAAGGCTTGGTTGTGGTGGTATCGAGGACAAATCAGACCACACCATGGCATTTTCCACTGAGGTCTCTCTAGAGATTGTATAAGAGACTGGGACCCAAATGGCACTGCCTTGGTCACCTTCTAATATGGCACAACTCAAAAGACAGAAGGGGACAGAAGCTGTGACCATTAGGCACCATGATGCCTGACACGAGGACCAAAGTCCCAGGAGGATATGAATTTCTTACAAGTGCACATGAGGCCCTGTCTGGGGAGTCCAAGAAGTTGGTGAGCACACAAAGCAGAGAAATTCGAATGATTATTCTTAATGGGATCACATCTGTACCCACACCATGTAGTTTTAGAATATCGGTGAGGTTTGGTGGGGTGAAGTCCGGAGCTGATGACCAAGAAAGAATTCTTGAGATGACTTTGGTGCAAAATAGTGGTTTTATTAAAGCAGAGGGACAGGATGTGTGGGCAGGAAGAGCTGCTGCCCCAGGGTTGTGAGAAGTGGCTGATAATATATCTGCAGAGATGGGGGAGGCTCTGGAAAGGGGAGGTTTCAAAAGGATTTTCATAGGCTAAAGAGGACCTTCAAGAGCCTTGCGGTTGTCAAGCTAAAGGTTGTTTTTCTCTTTAGCAAGGCATTAACATTAAGACAGTTGGGAGCTTCCTGAAGAATGTCACACAGATCCTACCCTGGGGGAGTTGTTTGTGGGGTGTCAGCTTGTGCTGTGTCCTCAGCTGGCCCTCTGTTCCCCTTCACATAGGCTGGTGAGGCTGAGGGAAATTCAGTTTTTGCCTCTGTGATCGCGCTCCACGTGGTATAATAATTACTTGTTTACCCTTCTCCCCTGTGAGGCTCTGAGGCCGTGCAGGCCAGAGGCTCTGTAGTATTTATCTGTTTTTCCAGAATCTGGCCTTGGTTGCCGGTATATAGTAGGTGTTCACTAAGTGGTAGGTTTTTTGTTATTTTTTTGTTTTCCAGATGAAAGTGATTTCTATGCCTGTAGTTGTGGATGGTGATAGAAATTAGCTGGTGAGGAAGAGGAAGAGCCTGGGTTGTGGGCTGTCTTCCACATTTGGAGCATCTTCCTTCCCGCAGGCTGTTGCCACAAAGTGGAAAACAGAGCTGCCACCCCGAGGGGAGAAGGCTGCCTTATGACCTGGGCAGGGAACCCCCGGCCAGGCCCTTAGAGACCAGTCCTGTTGGGAGACCCAGGTCGGCAGGAGGAGGAGGAGGGAGTATTTCAGCCAGAGGTTTGGAACCCCCACCAGGAGTCCCTCCTCCTTTCTAGACCGTAACCCATACCATCTACCATCTGCAGGGGCTGGCGGGGCCGGGTGCCCAGGCGGGGTGGGGTGGGGGGGGGAACAGGGTTGGAAAATAGAGCCCCGTGTGAGAGAGACTTGGAGGAGAGGGATGTTAGCCGTGACCCGGCTCGCCACTTAGGCAGCTCTGCCGCGTTCCTCAGAACAAACAGCTATTAAAATCCGAGCACACAAAGCCCGTGGCAGGCCTAGTAACGACAAGCACTGTCAGCATCCTATAATTAAGACGGGCGGGATAATTTATCAGGAATGCACTCCCCAGTTTAGCGCCAGCGTAGAGGGGGGGAATATCGGGGTTGCCTGCAGAATCAAAAGTAGCCTTCTCCCTTGATGCAAGGGTCTTGCTTTCCCCTTTTTTTTTTTTTTTTTTTAAAGATTTTATTTATTTAATCACGAGAGACACACACAGAGAGAGAGGCAGAGACACAGGCAGAGGGAGAAGCAGGCTCCATGCAGACAGCCCGACATGGGACTCGATCCTGGGTCCCCAGGATCAGGCCCTGGGCTGAGGACGGAGCTACACCGCCAAGCCACCGGGCTTGCCCAGCGTCTTGCTTTCCAAATGTGCTTTAATTTCTTTCTTTCTCTCTTTCTTTTTTTTTTTTTTTTTTAAACTCACAAAAGCCTTTGTCACATGGAGTTAGCTCCGTGCCAGGCGTGACGAAGCCTCGGAGGTGACCCTTCACCCCCCCTCCCCCTCCCATGTTAATCAAGAAGGAAAGTCCCAGCAGACTGTCTTTACTGTACATAATTAAGCAGTTCTGAATGCTCGCTGCAACTCAAATGGGATGGCACGGAGCCTGGTAATATGACAGTTAATGGGATGAGACCAGCACTTACTCTGCCTCTATAATAAGCAAAGGTTTTTCACTTTCCAACTGAGGACAGGAAAGAAGGACACAGTCAGAGAAGATAACAACAATGACAACACGGGGTCCTCGGGCACCTCTGTCGGCCTTTTCTGATCGACTCCCAGAAGGAAAGTGCACCCTAACTGGAAGAAATTACCTCTTAATTATTCTCGTTCAGGGGCTGTAATAAGCAAAGGCTTTTACTGCTGCATAGCTGTGGATTGGTGGGAGAGGCATTCCCAGAAAATAGCTCTAATGGGAAGGTTTTTACCTCTCTCCTCTGCTTTCTGCCTCCTGCAAGCCTTTAAGCTCGCTGAAATATTGCCTTAATCCTACTTCCTGGGTGATGAGGATGTTTAAGAAAATGACGTGTTATTTTTCTTTTAGAGAGTGGTCCACCTAAAGAAGCATTTGCTGGGTCTGTGGCTCTCCTCTGCTCAACGGTTATTTTTAGCCGGGCAATCTTGGTGTCACAAATTAAAAATGCTCATTGCCTTTGCCCATGAAACAACTTGGTAAGAAACAAAACAGAATGATGACCCTCTTTGTGCTGTATGAGCTGTGGGGGTAACTGGCATGACGCAGTCATGAAATGATCCTGCAAAAGAGAAAGCCTAGCACGCATCCATCTGAGAGGCAACCGTGCAGCACCAGGATGCTCCCGTGTGAGGGGCAGTCCCTGGGACGCAGAACAAACCCAGCACTGTGACCCGGGAGCCCTCCGAGGGACTACCCCGAATCACTTCGCTGCCATTGTCTATACAGAGATACTGGAAAGGGTTGTCTGACCTTTTTTGGGTTTCCAGAAAGGAAGCGGGGTGGTGGCCTGCCGGACAGGCAGGGATTTGCAGAAAGCTGAGATGGGGAGTTTGGGTTTGTATTTTGGGCTCTGCTGACCTTGCTGGCTGCCTTCAGAAAGTGCCTTGATTTCCTGAAGAAGAAAAGACAAACCCTGTCAGTGATTCGAGCCTTTCAAATGCAAGGGAGTCATCTGAAGCCTGCCTGATCAGCATCCAAAATCCTCTTTCTTTGGGGATTGTGTTCTAAGATTAGAGATAGCATTTGGCTCCTGAGAGTGTTTTCTCTGGGTTTGGTTGGGAATGCAGGTGTTCTGCTTGAGACACTGGGGCTGGAAGCAGCGAGAAACCTTGTGTTTTGGAAAGGTAACAATTTGGGCAACTGAAAAACCTTCCCTTCCTTTCCATAAGGCTGAACAGAAGCCCTTTCATTTATATCCATCATATTTTATTTCAGAGGCAGAAACCTTTTAATTTCGGCAGAAACCTCAGCATATGTTATCTTGCTCCCAAACAGCAAACGGTGGCTTAAAATACATTCATGCATTTCAAATGCTTGCTCTCCAAACAATATATATATATATATATTTATATTTCTTACTCGTATGGCCCATATCTCAGCAAATTTGTAAGGCTTTTTTTTTTTTTCCTTTTTCTTCTTTTTCCCATTCCTTGAAACCATGCAGGCACGAAGCAAATGTAAAGAGAATTCGAGAGCATTTTGTAATTCTTGAAAGGTTAATTGCACTATTTATAGACCAAACTGTAAAGCAAAAACCCTCGGCATGACCCTTCAGGGTCACCGTCGTAATAGCAACCTCACTGGAGCCCTGACCAGTCATGAATTACTGTCTGTGATACTGAGAACACTGACAGTTCAATCACAGCACTGTTTCAATAGAGAACTCCATATATTTAAAGCACCGATACTGTTTTCCCTCTAAATGACAGCCTTGACAGATGGGCCAAAAGCACCGCAGACGTTTGAACAAGGAAATAGAGCGGGAGCCTGCTGGAAGCTGGGCTTCATGCAGCCAGCCGAGAATGATGAATAGAGTGTGATTGTGTCTGACAGGTAGTAATATAACTATTCATTCACCACAGAACACCTGGAGCACACTATATTAAACGGTACAAGATGGAGAGATGCTGTGACAAGAATAGGAAGTGTGAATCCCAGGCTGAGTCGAGGTATGGCAATATAAAAGGTCAGGGGTCGAGCAATATCCAGTGCCTCGGAGAGGGCTGTAATTAAATTATTTGCTTACCAAAGTGTTTCTAATGTTTTGCTAACATGTTGCCAGGATCATTACTTCGGCGTGTCTGAACACTTCCAATGAAAGCAGCTTCCTGGGCTCGGGCTGTGACTCCCTTCCCTCCTTGTGGACTCCGGTTATTTCTTACCTCCTCGGAAGCCTCTTGCTCTTTTTCTCTCTTTCTGCCAGTGTTGCTTCTGTTCCAAATAATGGTATAAGAAAACTCAAGGAAAGGGTGATGAGCCAAAGGGCCCTCGTCATGGTGCAATGGTAAGAGGTCCCCCCGCTGACCACAGTGCAGTTGCACTTGGACCAGGGTGTGGAGGCCAAGCCTGCGTCAACCACGTAACAGGTGCACCTTCTCCCGTGTGCGGGCCGGGGGGTGGGGGGCGACCTCACACAGAGGGAGAAACCTGGGTCTGCAAGTCATGCCCTTGGCCTCTGAAGTCCCTGAGAACGCTGAAGTGCTGCTGACTGGTAGGATGGTTTGCAAAGCCAAGGGTGAAGATGGAGCCGTGCGTTTCAAAGGAGTAATAGGATTGTTTCCAGAACAGGTGACCTCTTCGGCAACCCCCCCAGTGTGCACATGGCTAAATGTTTGTGCACCTGCTACAGTATTACTTGCTCATGACCAGGTGTCATGGTCACGTTTGGAAGCCTTTATTCCCGGGTAGTCTTGTATCACACAACAAGATGGAGCTGGCTCTCCAACTTGGCATTTTGACTTCCGTGTGAGAGTGCTAAGAGTATATGTACACAGAAGGAACCTGGCATGTCTGAGTTTGCACAGCGCTCCACTTCATCATATGTGTAAGTGTGCGAGCGTGTACCCACACATCCGGAGATGAGAGTCCCCATAATAAACAAGGAGCCCATACTGGGGCCCAGCATGATCCCAAGAGCTTTGAGAAAGGAATCGCTTGGTGGTGGCTCTTACTTGGGCACATGTTCATCAACTGCCGCCCCCAATTAGTTTTGCTTGTCATTTTGCTTATTCACAGGGTCCTGTGATGGCCTGGAAGGTTACAGTGCTGCTGTCGGGTGTGATTTGGAGGGTCCCTCTTGGAGCCGGGATGCTGGTCACTTTTGTCTTTGCACATTCCACTTTTTCTTCTTGTCTTTGTGGCTGCTTTGGCTGGTATCACGATGACTCCCTGACTGCGGGGTCACTGCCTGTGTAGAAAGCCCTGTGTACCCAACTTGACATTTCAGATTTTCCTTTCTCATGAAAATCACGTTTTTAATAGGTGCAGTTCTCTTTCCCAGCCTACTGCAGTGTGAAAGCAGGAATTTAACACCCAGAGAAGGATTTTGCATGTGACCTCTTTGATGAGCTACAGAAAATAAGAAAACAAAGTCCAGTGAGCAGTCCCTGGCCCCTCCTTCCTTCCTTCATGCCCTCTTTTTCCACCCTGCTATTTTGAAATACCACTGGCTATTGGTTTGAGGACATGTGTATTTCTACATTTTTCTCTGTATCTGCACATTTACATATATTTTATCTGATTCATCTCATGAAAGAATATTTAACAGTTGTGAGCTCTATTCCAGCCTCCAAAGAATGAGTCTTGGGAATTGGGCAAACGTGCAAAATCCTGTTTGGCAAGTCTCTTAAGAGACCCCCAAATGAAAAGTTATAATAATAAAACCTCTCATTTTTTTCCACCTCTCAGTAAGATTTCTCTTCCCTATTCATCTTTATTGTGGACATTTAGTGCATATGCCTCTTATAAGCATAAAACAAAATGTTTCCCTAAATATTGCATGACTGCCTTCTTTTTCAATGAACCTTGCTGCATTTACTAAATTGAGCACAGTCATTGTGTGGCCTTGTATCTAATGCATATCCTTTTTCACTCCACTTGAGAGCCTGCACAATGCTTAGTGCTGCCAATAAGGGGAAAGAAACTGTTTTGCAAAATAAGCAAATTGGATTATCTAGTGTGTAAATAGGCACTCTCTCTACTCCCCACTCCCATGTAAATCAGGAAAAGCAATTTACTTGTGCAGAAAAAAACCCACACCACTGCTCACATCACCCCCTTCTTGGAGGGCAATGGGAGTTCATTATAGGTGAGGAAAAGGAATTTGTTAGCACCCATACAGTTGGAGACAGTAATTAACTAATTTGCTTCCACTTTTTGCAGTTTAAATATAGGTACCATAAACAATACTCTTTTGAATAACTGCAATTTTTTTATGTTGTATTTGTATTAGACAATAAAATGAACCACTGGGTAATCTTGATTCTTCAAGCTTCATTAAAGGAAAAAGCGATATGCCAATCTGCCCAATAATTTATAATTTGTAATTAGTGAGAGTCAGATGTGTGTAGCCCAAAGACGAATTAAACGTGGATTATTTTAAGGAACAGTGGGTCAGGGTTGCCATGGTATAAATTGGACCTGATGTGAAATGAGAAGCCACGTTACTTCCTTTGTGCCTTGTTGAAAATTGCTGATTTTTCAGAACTCTATTCATCTTATTAGATGGAGTAAACCTGAAATGCAGTCAAAATTAAAATTAGCAATTTAATAGTCTTGGACACCATGCGGATTAGGGCTCCTTTAATCGTGATTAAGGTAGAGTTACAGAATAGCAGAGTGAGAAATGTAGCAGTCACTTTGTCCCATTCTTCAACTGTGAAAGTGGTTAAGTCCAAAGTTCAAGCTCTGCACCGTGGCTGCGTGGAGTAAGCACCCAGGTCTGCTCCTGTCTGTGTAGGGCCTGTTCCACTCACTGCAGCAAGAGAGAGAGAGGAGAGGCATAAACACCAACCTATGCAAGGAAATGTTATCCAGAGCCGCTAGAGATGGCACGACGGAGGTTTATAATGTTGAGTTGGGAATTGATTTTAAATGTATAACAAGTGTATGTCGATTGTGATTCATGCTTACTCTCGCCTATTTTTTCTTTTAGCTATGTCAGAGGGAGGCATTTGTTTTTTATTCTTTCTTGCCTCCCGTTCTGTTAGTCTCGTTGTCAGTCCTGGGCAGCTACATGTAGAAAACCGAGAAGAAAAGTATATAAAACTCTTTCAGGAGAAAGCAGAAGTGTCTAACAGGTGACCTTTAAAAAAATTTTTTTTTTAATTTAAATTCAATTAGCCAACATATAGTACATCATTAGTTTCATAAGTAGCGTTCAATAAGTTATTTGCAATAAAACCCGGTGCTCATCACATTAAACAGGTGATCTTGGGGAGGGGGAAGCTGAGCCATGGGAGCAGATGAATAGTACTCATGTCTGTATTCTTGTTTAGGGCACATGGCTAACTTGGTTAGGTTTCCTCTCTGCATTGCAGAAATGAGCACAGACGCTGCCCATGGCAGCTCTAGCGAAGTATATTCCATGTGTGAGAGCAGTTGTGAATGCTTCTTGGCCACCTCCATCATCCTGCTGGTCCTCGTGTTGGATGTTGAGAACAGTGTTTACAAGCAGAGATTCTGACTGGGGAAGAGGTGTCTGGAGTCCTCTATGTTCTGAAGCCAGCAGTCTCGGAGACAAACCACAGTGGCCCCAGAGTGAGGTCAGGACTATAAAAACAAGCTGAGCAGCCAGCCAATAAAAAGCCAACACTCTCATCTTCCCATAGTTTTAATTTATGGAGGCAAATTATAAGGGATAAACTAAGAAGAAGAAGAAAAAAACAGACTTAATGAGGCATTTTGCTTAATACTCTGTTTTAAAGTGCAAATGGCAGGCTTGTAACAGAGACAGAAGACAAAAACAAAAACAAAAACAAAAACAAAAACAAAAAACCCCACCCTGGTAAAAGAGCATTGTGCTAAGCCTGCAGGTAAATATTAGTCTTGGAAATGAAAAGCTGCATTTTGGAAAAGTGTTATCGATTGGACTTTCTCCACAAGTACCATTTTAGGACACATCTATAGGATTTCTTCCATACAATAGAGGCTTGCAGTCCCTGTGTCAGGATCCGCCTGGCTCGGGCATCAGACTTCAATTAGATAATGACCATGGTCGGGAGTGAATAGCTGGGGAGTCATTCATCTTCCTCCACACATGACACGGTGTAACGGGTGTTTCCGACGATCTGCGCGCGTTGAATTAGGTCATTGCTGAGTTTGTCGGGCCTCTGAGAGAGTCTGGGCATTTACATGTGATGATTGCACCCCACCCCCTTTCTCCTTCCAGCCCGGCCTCTCTAACCGTGTCTATTGTTCGGGAGCCCGTTATTGGAGGGCGATGGGGATGTACGTCCGTGGATTATAAGCGAGGGACACCACCACAGTCCATAATCAGCTCATTAGCATTCTGCTCGGGGGAGCCAGTGTGAGTACAATTTTCAATAGCCTAATGTGACAGGTAATCATAAATTAGTATTTGCTTTAAAACAACAGCGGAGTACACAGCCTGCATGCTTAAGGAGAATGACTCAGTCACTAGTACAGCCCCGTAATGAAGTGGGAGCTCATTAAACAGATGCTATGTACTTCGCTGAGCTGCACAAGCAGCAAACAAACCAAATGGAAATGTTTCAACAGCACACTGCAGTCAACCAGGACAAGTTCAGGTTCATTAGCCATGGCACCATCTACAAGAATTAGTCACAGTAATAATTAAATAGTTGCTTGCTAATTTATCATTTTACATTTGTTACTACATTTGCATAATGTGTTGGGCTGTTTTCCACCCCCCTCCACATCTCTAGTTACATTAAAATGCCCTCATCTGTCGGTAAAGACTGAAAATTGTGTGATGGGGAGAGAAAAAAAAAAAAAAAGCCATCGGCCGTGGCCTGTATTTGGTCATTGGTTGGTGATAACCTTGTTGTTTGCTTCTGATATAGGAGTCGTGTCGCCTTTATAATATTGGGATTGTGTCATTTTAATGGTCTGCACTTAGGAGGCTATCCTGGGAGGAGCTGAAGACCGAGGCTTGTCTTTAAGCCTCGAGGTGGGTGAAGTAGGAACTCGGCAGCCAATATTGCTAAGTTAACCTGCTGTTACAAAGAGCTTGGCACGTAACTCTGTAATTTCAGAGTCCAAAAATAACGAAGCCATGGAGGGAGACTGAATGCCATACAGAGGTCAGGAAAAGCTTCTCCGTGGGTTCCCTGGGGCAGTTTTGGGTTGATATGTCCTTCTTGAGAAATAAAGTCATAGAGTCTCTTTTATGTGGCTCATGGTCACTGAAAGCCTATGGAAAAGGATCGCATCTCACTAGTGAGGAAGCATTTCAGTTTTTTTAAAGGGAACTACTAAAAACTGTGGTGATGAGTGCTAAATTTCCTTGAGGCCCCACCATTCAGGGGGCAGGGAGGGAGGTGGGTGAGGGGGCAAGGGGTGGGGTGAGGAGAGCCAAATCAAAGCCACAGGGAGAGATGCTGCCCCTTATATACTGTGGCTGTGTTGGGGTTGGTCGATGATGTGGTGATAAATTATTCAGTGGAACAACATGGAACAAGGACAATTTTTCAAGGTTTTAATTAATTATCCCTTATTGTTATTGATATGAGGTCCCTTTATAATGTAAAATAAATCACTTGAATGCGTTCTTTGTATTTCCATTCTCTTCTTTCTCAGGGATCTTTGGTTTCAACAGCAGGGTAGAGAGTGTGTTTTGGGAAGTGAGGGTGATTGTGAAAAAGCTGGGGCTCTATGGACCCCGAGAGACAGAACCAGTAGTGAAGCAAACACCAAAGGCAAATTTTACTTTCTCATTTATTTTTGGTCAAAAGATCACTGCAGACAGACAACATACTCCTTTCACCCCTCTTCATCTCTTTCATGGTCATTGGGAAACTTAGTGTTTTTAGCAGTGCCAGCTACCTGAGAATCCTGAGATTGTAGAATTTTTTTATGAGTGTATGTGGGTAAAATCTACCTATTTGGTGCACCATGAGAGAAGGTGAAGATACTGGGAAGACACGAGGGGTCAATTAAAAATGAAGATGTGTAAGCAGAGGGTAGATGAGCAGCACATTTTGTTCATGACAAAACAAATAGGCAATGCAAACTGTCATTCGGTGTATTGGCAAGGGCCATTAGAGCTTTTGCAAGAAATCAAAACAGATGCCTGGTTGTAGAGAGTCTCAGAATATGCATATTGCTTGTCTTTCGTCAGCAGATTGAGGGTAGGAAGGCATTAATTTTTCAAAATGTTAAATTCAGTATAGTGGTCATTAAAATATTTTTATCTGTTCAGTGGCATCTTTTCCTTCCAGAAATTGTTCCTCCTTTGTTCAGGGAGGATACAAGCCCATGGCCCCATGCCAGAAGCCCCAGGAGTGGGCATACTACTTGAGCTGGTCCCAAGAGCATTCCATCCTTCCGGACACAGTGATTGGCTCCTGTATCATGAACCAAAGTAAAACATTATCTGAGAATTTTGCTGGGCTGGGCTCCAGGAAAGAATACTCTATTTCCTTGGGCACAGCTAGCTATCAAGCTTTAAGGCGCCATGAACTATTCTTGACTCTGTCTAGCAAAAATCTCATCTACAAATGAATCTAATTTGGAGAAAAACCAAAAGGAGAGAGAAATGAGAATGAACCACTCACTGTTTTCCTTTCTTGCTTAAGACGGTAACCATTGTTGGGTGCCTGTAACTAGAAGAATCTTGAATAACTTGCTTACTTACACCTCCATTTTATGGTGATAACTAGGGCACATTTGGTGGAAATGGAGAGTCTACTAATGTGAAGCCCTGTACCCTTCCCTCTTGTACTCAAGTGAACATAGGTTAAATTAGTTCTGTGATCTCAGAGTCCTCGTGATTGTATAGTAACTAGTGAAAAAATCTATGATAATACTAAAGAAGATGTTGTATATGAAGAAACACCTACTTGGGTTCATTTTCAGAAGACCAAATCTTCCCTGTGCTTAGCTCAAACTCCTCTTTGACAACGCCACACTGGCTTTTAGCCTTGTCAGGCCATCTCTTTGTCCTTCACCACTCAATCTCCTGAACTCACCTCAGAGCTATCTTCCTAAGGAAAGCTTCCCTAAGGCCATGGCCTTTGGGGAGCCGATCCAGGTATTGTTTGGTTCATCATTTCCTTCAAAGTTCTTACTACACACTTGGTGTTTGATATTTCTTTCTACTGTGTTTATTTGACTAATGTTTATTCCCTCTGCCATTGGAATTCAGTAGTTGGTGAGCAATCATTGTACTGTTTTTCCCTACCACTGTATCCCCTGACCTAACACATATAGTAAGTTAGAAAAATCAGGATTCATTTAATAACACACACACTGTCTATCTATTAAATGAATAGAATAACTATATATATACATATATACACACACACATACACATATATAGTTAGTTATTCTATTCATTTAATAGAGTGAATAGTTATTAAGTGAATAGCTGTGGTAGAGTAAGAAATAAAAATAAATGAAGTTTCTGTCCTTGGCAGACTTCCTAGAATCTTTGGAATTTTCTTTCTTTTTTTTTTTTTCCAAGATTTTACTTATTCATGAAAGACAGAGAGAGAGAGGCAGAGACTTAGGCAGAGGGAGAAGTAGGCTCCCTGTGGGGAGCCTGATGCAGGACTTGATTCCAGGACCTCGGGATCATGACCTGAACCAAAGGCAGATGCTCAACCACTGAGCCACCCAGGCTTCCTGAATCGTTGGAATTTTCTGTTAGAAATACCTTTTGTTATTCCTAAGGAAACATTTTTTATCACACTTGAGCTTACATTAATGAGATGAGTGAGAATGAGGTCCCCAGGCAGTCTCAGGAGTCACCAGAAGTCCAAGTGATGAGATGGTTGGAACTAACAGCCCCGTCTACCCACCTCCAGGCAGCAGGGAGGGAGATCTGGATTAAGCTCTGTAATTACTCTGGAGTGAGATTTTATGAGCTTCTGCATTGACAAACACATCCACTTACCAAAAGGGTGGTTCTACCCCAACTCCATAGAGACAGAATTTCCTGTACTTGGGCCCTTTCTGGAGCTCACTCTGTAAATCTCTTCATCTGGCTCTTCATTTGTACCCTTTATGATAAACCAGTAAGACTAAAGTGTCTTCCTGTGTTTTGTAGGTTGTTCTAGCAAAGTATTGAACCTGAGAATGGAGTCATGGGGAAACCGTCCTCCCCATTTATAAGCCAGTGGGTCAGCAGGTGGCCCTGGACTTGTGATTGGCAGCTGAAGTGGGAGCAGCCTTGTGGGACTTAGTCTTTAAGTAGTCAAGTCTGCACTGGCTGTGAGGAGTATCCTCACTGAATTGAGTTGTTGGATACCCTGTTGGTGTCAGCAAATGAAAGAATTGGCTGGTATCAGAGAAAACACCCCCAAGAGCTCAATCACGTAGAATTTCTAGATAAAACTGAGGAAGCTGCAATTAATGTTTTATTAAACAAGTTTTACATTTCTCAGAGTGATTCAAATTTGGCTAATAACTGCACTGTGATAATGTTGATCTATGAACGTCAAAGTTTTCATTAATTTGCAACATTGGAGCTAGTGATGGGCAATGCCAGTGGTAGTTAACTAATGATAGTTGCTGTGAGATGGATCCACTATCATCTCAGAAGGAAGAAAGCTTGAGTAATGCTACTAGTTCAGCCTGGGGCTAGGAGAATATTCTAGGAAATAGACTTGGCATTGATCTGAGTGTTTAATCAATGAATTTTTTAAAAGGCCAGTTCGAATAACTCATCTTTGCTCCCTAAGAATGTACATAAAGTTACTTGAAACAACGCCAAAGAATAATACTTTGACTGTTTGGCTGAAAGAATAGGCAAGGGGTTTGGAAGGCCGAAAATGTGTTTTCAATTTCAGCTTAATTCCTTCAATGTTGTCATATTTAGTTTCACATTCATAAAATTTGGCTTAATATTGCCTTCCTATAACTTCATGGATGCTGGGGACATAAGGTGTCTTTTAGCACAAATATTAACTTCAAATTCAAGATGATTAGTGACCAGAGATTGTTGTATTCTCCTTGTATCTATCTCTACCACCAAAGGAGAACTCTGCATTAGCAGAACAGAATTAGCTGTTCCATCTAGATTTGAAAAATTTATTTTTTTTTATTTTTTATTTTTTCTTTAATTAACTTTTATTGGTGTTTAATTTACCAACATACAGAAAAACACCCAGTGCTCATCCCGTCAAGTGTCCACCTCAGTGCCCGTCAGATTTGAAAAATTTAAGGCATAAAATCCCTTCTTTACCTTGTTTGAAAATGCTGCTTCGGAGGACACTCCAGTGACTGTCAAATTCACTCAACACCTTGGTTAAGTCTTTTACCTTTCCCTAGGTTCGGGACCTTTCAATCATAAGATGGGACAGGATACATCTGAGGGGAATTGTAGTGTGATGGGCATCATGATGGGAGTAGTCAGTTAACATCTGGAAAGTAAAAGCTTAATGACTAATAAGCACTGCACCACTTACATGGATAGAATCAAGTATTATAACTTAAAGGCCTGAGTCTCCAGGCCCTGCCACATTTCCTTAGCACTAATTTAGAGCCCATATAAGAGCATAGGAGAACAGTGGAACATGGTCATATGAGATACCTAATACCTATACCTGGGATAGTTATATATGACTAAGGATAAAACTGCATTCATCATTCTTGGTCTGGTTATGTTTTCATTTTTAATCATCTCCAAATGCTTTCTTCCCCCATGCAAACTACACTTATTGGTCTCATAAAAGCGATATGATATGGCAATAACCACCACTTCTGAAAGATCTACACTTTCCATAGCTGACATTTAATCTATAGGCTGTGAATTCAGTTATCATTGCCAGAGAGAAATTAGTAAATGGAAGGCAGGACATGTTTAACTGGACGGTGAGTGGCACTGAATGCTGCCATTAAATGTAATGCTAGTTTGTTTGCATTAAATGTAATGTAATGCTAGTTTGCATTTAATTGCATTAAATGTAATGCTAGTTTGTTAGGGAAAAATGGGTTTACTGGAGAATGTGCATGAGTACTTGCTGTACTTCTCTAGACCAGGAATGTTGGAAGAAGACAACTACACTTGACTTTATTAAATACATTCATAGAGTAGTTGACTATTTCATAGATTTGAGGCTATGTCCTACTTGGAAACGTTGTTCTACTTTTATGACGGAAACTCATGAAAAGACCTCCATAGACAGAATGCTGGTTCATGTCTAGTAATGCATTTTTTTTTAAAAAGATTTATTTATTGGAGAGAGGGCAAAAGCACACAAGCATCAGGGGAGAGGGTAGGGAGAGATGGAGAGAGATGCTCAAGCAGACTCCATGCTCAACATGGAGCCTGAAGCCGGGCTTGATCTTGGGACCCTGAGATCATGACCTGAGCCAGAACTGAGAGTCGGATTCTTAACTGACTGTGCCACCTACATGCCCCTCTAGTAATGCATTTCAAAATGTGAACAAACTCACGAGCAAGATAATCCATTATTGGGGACAATTTACTCTCTGCAATCTGTGATATTTTCCTGATGCTCCAACACAGCAGTTGGCTTTACCTGCATTTTGATTTACAGCTAGTATACTTATTTATAAGTGCAACATTTGCTTAGCAACCTGCTGATACACTTGTCTATTTCTCCATGTATTGAACTTGATTTTAGTACTTTGAAAAGTTCGTGGCACTGATAACTTGGACATGGTCAATTCTATATTAATCAGATAGGATACCTTTTGTCAACAGTTTGAATTCCTGATTCTCTTAATTACATTCATTATAGATTATGGATTTGCCTCATTAGATAACTGTACTTTCAGACCATGTTGAAAAATAACTAGGACAACTAAGTCTGCTTGACAGCCACCCTACAGTGAATTCTTAGGAGGGAATGATAATAATAATTCTGAAAATACCTAACGTGATTCTGTTTCTTAAAGTCCTGTTTGTCCTTATCTTAAAAAAAAAAAAGAAAAAAGCAAACTCCCTCCCTTGTTCAGGGTTAACCTTTTGCTCCTATACAAAATATATTGTGTGTGTGCACACATATTTTACATACATACACGCACACTCACATCGACAACTGCCTTATTGAGTTAGGCAGCAATATAGAATTTCTTTGCTTTGATACCATATTACTACTCTCTCTGCTTACTTTTGGAGGGTGACTTATATGCGAATATTTTCCTGAGGAAAACTGATGTCTCCATTTCTTTGATCAAGCTTTTTTTGTCGATTCTTGTTCCTAAAAAAGCCACGAATTACCTGGTGTCCTAAGAAAGCAGATGGAGCTTTTGGACTCACGGTGTCATCTCAAAGACCCTAGCCAATCAATTTTGTGCAACCCAATTTATCTGCCTTCAAAGGGTGAAGGACTGAGTTGAAGCTTTTGAGATTGGAATCTCTGGTTCCAGGGGAACTTGAGTATTTTGACCTCGAGGTCTCTACTACTAAGCCAATCCTCTAGCATCTGACAGTTCATATTTGTTGAATTCCATAACCTTGATCCTGGTCCCGTTCCCCTGTGAAATGTGTCATCATTTTTGTTGGCTCCTGAAATGCACAGCACATGAGGCAAAATATATCTCTTTCTCAGTGGTGAAGCCACAGAAATTCTGAAATGTGTGACAGAAATGGCACCTGCCAGGAGTTGAATGTGTCCACATTAGCAGCTTTGAGGCCTGTCTCCCTTCCTAGTATCCACTAGAGGAGCATTACCTGCTCTTGGTGATTTCCATACCAAGTTCTTTAAGGTGACCTTTCCAAATACCCTGGTCCCTTTGTCTCTTAGTTCCTTAACCTCCTTTTTCCCATGATGTGGCTCAGGACGACCCTAGTTCACTCCAGTGGGGCTACCCCAGAGCTTCTCATGACTAGTCTCTTGCACTTTTCCAAATTGACAATTTCAAGTCTCTCCCTCCCTAGCTATAACCCACTGTTTTTTAACTTCACTCATTTTGGTACCATGACTTCAAAAAATAGATTCTTACCTCTGCAGGACACAATACCCACCATTCTTACAATATTTCATTATCCCCCACTTCACTTTCTGCGTCCTAATTTGCATCCTCACTCAACTTCTGTCCACCTCAGCAGCACTCCTTTGCATCAACACTCCGACTCCCCTGCCTTCCTCTTATTTCTGTGCATAATCACCTTGCTAACTTTCCCTGGTTAAATCCCACTCTGACTAACCCCAGCCTGTACCTATTCAATTCAACAGGGCTAGAAAAAGAACAACAACATAATTGTGTGTACTGTTGTCACTTTAAATCCATGCTGCTACCTCATTTTGGCTCTGAGCACTAACTGGCAATCCTACTACATTTTACTCTCCCACTGCCTGGATGGCTCTTTATACCTTTTTTCTTCAAGACTTCAACCTTTTCTGCCCCGTTATCATGTTCAGCAGTCAGTTATGTATTCTATTTATCTGGGAAAATAGGAGCCTAGACACTGAGAATTTCAACTACATCCCACTTACGAGCATCTGTGCACACACACTACTCCTTCCATGCTATCAGCAGGGATGAATCATCCATTTGTGGACAAGATCCTGTTCTTGCCATTCACTATCTTATGATTCTCCTTCTCTTTCTTTTCCATAATCATTATTTTGCCTCTTCATTGGCTCATTTATATCAGCATTTTGTAAACTTGCCTATCTTAAAACACTTGATCTTATCCCTCTATCCCCTTGAGTTTTGCCCTTTCTTGATTCCTTTTTGCAGCAAAATTCCTTTTTTAATATAAGATTTTATTTATTTATTCATGAGAGATATAGAGAAAGAAGCAGAGACATAGGCAGAGGGAGAAGCAGGCTTCCTGCAGGGAGTCTGATGTGGGATTTGATCCCAGGACCCCGGGATCACAACCTGAGTGAAAGGCAGATGTTCAACCACTGAGCCACCCAGGTATCCCTGCAGCAGAATTCCGAAAAAGCTACATCTCCAGTAAGGATTTCCAATTCCTATCCTCCCATTTCTCTTAAGATCATAGGATCAGGGCTTTGCCCCCTCACAATCCCCCAAAGTTCACTACTCAAGGTGAATGATGATTTTCTCTTTGCTAAAATGCACTGGAAACTTTGGGTCTTCATCATACTTGCCATGACTAATCGCTCCCTCCTCCTGGAAACACGTTCTTTCCTTCCAGGACATCATGTTCTCTTCCTTCTCAGTTCATGGACTTCTCCCACAGAGTCTCCTTTGGTAGTGCCTTCTCATCTTTTCAAACTTCGAACAATGTTGTGTGCCAGGAAATCCTTTGAACCTCTTTATCAGTGGTCACTCCCTTGGTGCTTTTGTGTTGCTTCATTTTTTATAATTGCTGGGTTCATTTTTTAAAGTACAGTTTTAGATTCATAGAATGAGCAGATAGTAAATAATAATCCATATACCCATCTCTGACTTCCCCACTCCTAAAGTTTCCCCTTTAACATCTTATGTTAGTGTGATATATTTGTTACATACAGTTAATGAACCAATACGTTTTTCACTAGAGTCTAGTGGTTGCATTAAGTTTCGCTGTTTTGTGTTACATAGTTCTGTCAGTTCTTTTGCAAATGCATAATGACATGGATCCACCATTATGGTTTTGTACAGAATAGTTTCACTGCCGTACAAATACCCTGTGCTCCACCCATTTATCCATCACTTCCCCCAAATTCCTGAAAACCACTTCTGTTTTTTTTTTTTTTAAGATTTTATTTATTTATTCATGAGAGAGAGAGAGATTGAGAGAGAGAGAGGGGCAGAAACACAGGCAGAGGAAGAAGCAGGCTCCACGTAGGGAGCCCGATGCGGAACTCGATCCCCGGACCCCAGGATCACACCCTGGGCCGAAGGCAGGGCTAAACTGCTGAGCCACCCAGGGATCCCCTACTTCTGTTTTATGACCAATATAGTTTTGCTTTTTCCAGAATGTCTTATATTTGGAATCATAGAGCCTTTTCAGACTGGTTTCTTTCACTTAGAAATACATACTTAAGCCATGTCTTTCCATGGCTTGGTAACACATTTCTTTTTAATGCTGAATAGAATTCCATTGTGCAGATATATCAGTTTATATATCCATTTACATACTGAAGCACATTTTGGTTGTTTCTGGTTTGGGGTGATTATGTATAAATCTGGCACAAACATTTGTGTGCAGGTTTTGTGTGGACATAACCTTTCAATTCAAGTGGACAAATGCTTAGGAGCATGATTGCCTTAGTTTTGTAGAAACTATCAAAATGTACTCCAAAATGTATCATTTTGCATTCCCGCCAGTAATAAATGTTTCTGTTGTTCCATATCCTAGTCAGCATTTTGTATTACTGGTTTGATGTATTTTTAACCCATTCTAACAAGTGTGTAATTTTGTTCTCATTTGTAACTATCCAGTGACACAAGATGTTGACCATCTTTTCATTTGCTCATTTGCCATTTATATATCTTCTCTGGAGAGGGGTTCAGATTTTTTTTTTTTTTTTTTACCTATATTGTGATTGGCTTGCCTGTTTACTTATTGTTGAGTTTCAAGAACTCTTTGTGTATTTTGTATGCCATTACCATGGGTGGTTTATAAATATTTTCTCCCAGTCTATGCCTTACCCTTTTATTCTTCTTATAGGTGTCTTTCACAGAGAATATGTGTTTAATGTTAATAAAGTGCAATTTATTAATGTTTTGCTTTGTTTTTTAATATGTAGGCTTTGGTATTTTGCCTGAAAGCTTGTACCAAACATAAGGTCACCTAGATTTCTTCCAGTGCTATCCTCTAGAACTTTTATAGTTTAAAATATTATATTTAGGTCTACTCTCTGATCAATTGTGAATTAAATATTGTAAAATGTTTAAGGGCTGTTTCTAAATTCTTTCTTCTCTTTTTTGGGATATATTTGGATGTCTAGTTGTTTTAGCACCATTTGTTGAAAAGGCTAGCCTTCCTCCAATGCATTGCATTAGCTTGTTGGTTAAAGATCAGTTGATTATATTTGTGTGGATCCATTTCTAGGCTTTCTGTTTTGTTCCATTGATCAACTTATCTATTACTTCACTGATATCATGCTGTCCTGATTACAGCAGCTGTATAGTAGGTCGTGATGTCAGGTAGCATCAGTCCTCTGACTTTTGTTCCTTTTCTTCAATACTGTATTGGCTTTTTTACTGGGCCTTTTATCCTGCCTGTAGAGACTTTACAATTAGTTTGATGATATCCACAAAATAATTTGCTGGGATTTTGCCATTACACTGAATCTGTATGTTCATTTGGAAAGGATTGGCACCTTAACGATATTGAGCTTTTCTACACATGAATATGGAATATCTTTCCATTTATTTCATTCTTTGATTTCTTTCATCAGAGTTTTAAATTTTTCTTCATATATATATATTGTACACATTTTGTTAGATTTATACCTAAGTATTTATTTAATTTTGTAGTTCATTAAATATCTGCCTTTGGCTACGTTACAGTCCTGGGGTCCTGGGATTGAGCCCCACATGGGGCTCCCTGCTCATCAGGGGGCATGCTTCTCCCTCTACCTGGCACTCTGCCTTCTTTTGTACTCTCTCTCTAATAAATGAAATCTTAAAAAAAAAAATTCCCATCACTGATATATGTGAAAGCCATTTACACATAAGTATTTATAATTTGGTATACTGGCCCTAAAGCCTGCAACTTCACTATAATTAATAGTTCCATGAGGTTTATATAATTTTTGTGTGTTGTTGTCATTAATTTTTAAGGATTTCTTATGTAGACAATTATGTCATCTGTGAACAAAGACAGTTTGATTTCTTCTCTCCCAATCAGTATCCCTTTTATTTCTTTTTCTTGTCTTACTACATTAGCTAGGACTTCCATTATGATGAATGGGAGTGATGAGAAGAGGCATCCTTTGTTTGTTCCCAAATTTAGGGGAAAAGCACCTACTTTCTTACCATTAATTATGATACTTGATGTGGAATTTTTTTTGTAGATGTTCTTTATAAATTTAGGAAGTTATCCTCTATTCCAAGCTTACTGAGAGTTTTTACCATGAGGGTTGGATTTTTGCCATATGCTTTTTCTGTATTTATTTATATGACCATAGGATTTTTCTTCTTTAGAATACTAATGTGATGGATTACATTTATTATTTATAGTCCAATATTTCTATGACTTAAAAACCTTCCATGTGTGGGTTACTCCCAAATTTCTATCTCTAGCTTAGACTTATATCCTGTCAGTCATCTAACATTTCCTAAAGTAAACTCCAGATCTTCATTAACAAAAATGCATCTCCTTTAGACTTTCTCATGTCATTAATTGGAAACCCTATTCTCCCATTGCCTTTTCCAGAAAGGACAGGTCCTCATTCTTGTACAGTGGAACTCAGGACTATAGTCACCAACATTTCTGTGCTTTTGCAACATGCTTCTGTGGTCGAATTGGTACACTGGCATAGGTCAGAGACATAGCAAAGGTGGAGGCAAAAGATATGCCTGGATTCTAAGACTATTTTATGATGGAATGAATAATCAAAAGATGAATTGTGGAGACAGAAAGATTGTGGAATTTGAGTCCCCTAGGGTGCAAAAAGTTCAAAAATAGAAGTTAAACTGGAGATCCAGGATTTTTCCTAATCAAGCAAGCTGATCGCAATAGAAATTTTTTGCATGAGGTCACAACTAGGTAGCCCATGGCAAGAAAGTCCTAATTCTGGAGGCCACATATCTCTTAGGACAGTCCCAGTTAATGCTTGTTGTAGATCAGTTATTTATTTTCAGTGCCTTACTGCATTTTTCATAGGGTTACAATTTCAATGATATATTATTTGGTTACTTACTTAAAATGCAGAGGACATGAGAGAGTTGGATAGCTTCTGGAGATGAAAGCTTCATACAAAAGATGTATCGGGAAGATCCAAACCATCTTCTTATTCATACTGGATCTTTGGGTTGGTAGCTTGGAAGAGGCAGTGGGACGAGGTTGTATTTTAAACTTTGTGGTATGGAAACCTCACAGTTATTTTGGGTGGAGGGGTGTGGAGATGTTACTAAGGGAAAAAAATTACCTGTAGCATCAATAAGGCACATGTACATGATTTGGGATTGTTTCCAAATATCAGAATTCAACCATATTATAAAGAGCTTAATCTAGAAGACAATAGCCAGGAGGAACCTCAGTAACTGCAAAGGAGTCTAGTTTCCAAGTTAGGAATCAGTTTGAAGAGACATGAGAAAGGAGGGACAGTGAGAAAGAAGTACTGATGCTGGTGGACCAACTAGTCAGTACATCTGTTCAGAAGACATAAGGACCCCAGGAATTTGAGAAAAAGTAGCCTGTGGTCCCTGTTAACTAAGTCCCTTCTGAGGGTGGGACCATCTATGGCATTTTCAAACTTGAGTTTTTAGTGCTGGTGGGGTTTTAGGAAAATGTATGTTGTTGACATGTGGTATTTTTACAATATACATATAGTATATATACAATACACAAGTAAACAAATGTGTACAATATACAAACAAAACATATATACAATATATACACAAATATGTGGAATACAAAATATAAAAATACAAATGCACAAATACAAAATACATACAGTATTTGTACATATTATACATATATTGATGGAGTGTCCTCTTATATATGTCCAATAAAACCTCTGAAATAACTTGATATATATTAATGGATTCCACATGCAGCAGGACAACTTTGAGTGGCTACATTATGGGAACAAAACAGTAGAATTTATTACTGACTGAGGTTAGGAAACAGCTATATTGAGAAAGCCATGGAATAAAAAAAGTGGTAGTAGTTCAGAGAAGACATGATCCTTGTCCCACTCAGCAGTCTGACCCATTGAGGAGGGGAGAATGGGTGGATAATGATAGAGGGGAATTGTGGACAACACCCGGAGGATGGTGCTCATTTGCTTCCCGACTTCTCATGACGTTGATGCACTTCTACCCACCATTCTGGGTGATGAGAAACATCCTCCCCAAAAACCTTTCCACCAGAGGCCTTAGGGTTAGTGCCTATGGGATCAAGGGAATATGACCAGGATGAGGAAGTACTTAACAGCATCACAAAACTAGGGGAGAGCCTTCCCAAGCAGGGAATGATCTCACAGTTAAATTAGCAGAACTGTTTTTGCAGACAGTAATAATTTGATGATCTGAGGCAAGAAGCAGCAGCTAGAGACAAACAAAAGAGTTTGGATATAAATAAAGCTAAAAAGAGGGGCTGTACTAGGGAGGATGGTTGAACAGAACTTTTTTCTGTTCATCCATGCTTATTCCTGCCTGCCAAACAGAGGGAATTGCGGCATGCTAGGCTCCAGCTAGCGCTGGCTGGTGGGAACTGATGGGAAACATTCCTCCCAGTTCCACATTCAGTGAGATCACATGAAATCATAGAAGTATTTAGGATTTATATCATAAAAATGGGGAAACAATGTAAATCTGAGTTTGCTTTTTGTAAATTCTTCTAGAGAACCCGATATGAAGTATTTACCAGCACACTATTGGGTCCTAGACTGGTAACAGAAGTCAGAAAATCACATGTTGAATTGTGTCATGTTTTATAGTGAGCTCTTTCACATCTGTCAACTTGCTTTGTTGACAGAGAGACCGGTATATGACCTTAAGCTAGAAGGAGTGAAGGAGGTCTGTCTCATTAGACTACCATGGCCCAGTATTTGATTCTAAGTCTCACTCAGGCATTTCTGCCCTGGGGTTGTGCTCCAATTCCAAAATAACCCTGCCATGAACTTGGTGCTCTGGGCATTTTGTTGCTTCGGAACTGCCAGATTATATATCTGGAGGTGAGAAGGTTGGAGAAAAACAAGAGTGTTGCCCTTCCTGACCTGCACTGCACGCCAGGAAGTCTGTGCTTGGTAGTCAGCTGCCTTATCCCAGTATTTCAGGGGATCGTTTCTAAATCAAAAGTATTTCTGGAAAGTGTAGTCCCTAAAAATTCCATATGGATTTGATAAGTGATTTGACTGATGAGATTTTGTCAGGAACTCAGCCTCTGATTGTGCACACAACCATTGGCTGCGCTTTTGATACCATTGCTTAAATAAGGGGGAAAATGACTATTTGTAAATACAAGACTCAAGTGGACGATAAAAATAAACATGCAACTTTCTTAGCGTAAGTCTGTGGCACCCAGAATAACTCTCATATTTTCACACAATGGGGAACCATATGTGTTTGATAGAAGAAGAAAATAGCTTCCCCTGTTGATGGCGAGGTGAAATCACTTCTTGAAAAATATGTTTATCTGAATGACACTTGAAGGAGGCAGTTAGCAGGTGGGTAGGAGATGTGGCTGCATGGAACTACATGGAGGCGGGAGAAGTAGAGGTCATATTTTGGAATGAGGAATAAGAAGGTGGCTAGTTTACTTATAGACCCCACAAAATTTGAGAGAAGCCTGGTGAGGAATCATTTTATATAATTTGTTTTTAAATTTAGTCATCGGAACACATAATCTTTGTTACTGGAGACTCCTGGAGCTGGGATTTTTGTCTGTGCTTTTATCATCATGTGTCCTTGGAGTGGCGGGGGAGGAATCAAGGGTTTCTAAGATTTCTTACACCAAGAATTCTCCATTGTTGGAGACGAGGTGATGTCAAAGTTGGCAATCCTCAGTTACTTCAACCTGGCGTTAAGCCATGTGCAACTCTTCCAAACTCAGCAGGATATGAGGGAATATGTGGTAGAAGCAAATGGAAGCTAAGCTCTGTTGGAAGTGCCTGATGCACTTAGATATTCAGGCATTTATCTTCTTACTTCAGAAAAATGTTTTAAGGAATTTAAAAAAGTAGAAGAATCAGTGCACTTAAAATGGGAAAGAATGATGATGCAGTGGAAACAGTAAGGGGATGGAGTATTACTAGGTCAAAGTTCATGTGCGTGCAGTGTGCTCACCAGAAATGGAGCACACATTAACTTCGAACCCCCCAGAACCCGCGGGGACGGCCACACAGGATTGCTTCCGTGTCTTTGAATGGCCTTAAAGGGAAAACCAACCAGTTACTCAGGGGGTAAAGCTGAAGCTCTTCTGGCCTTTAAGAAAGATTTCTCCTCTGAGTCCCCTTAATGAGATGATACTTTCTAGAATACCAAGCAGAATCCTCAACAGTGTCTTCAAAGAAAATTGCTGAAAGGTTTTGGCAGGCATCACACTCACCATGTGTGTCCGCGTGAGCTGATGGCACTGCACCACAGTGTAACAGGAGACAAACACACAGGGGCAAGGCTTCTGTGATGCAAGCGGGCCAGAGCTTTCTGACACTGTAGCTTAATGCAGGAGCAGACTTCTGAGTTTTTGGTGAATGGACAGACAGAATGGGTCGACTGAGCATCCTTCACATGATTCTCCAGAAATAACGTCTCATGCGGATGAAATCTTGATATAGTGAAATAGAAAATTCAACATGAGCTTCTCTGATGGATGTCTGGATTATAGAGATTTTAAATGCAGTATTGCTTTTAATTTTACCTAATTGTACTTGGAGTTATAGTTTATGATTCCCATCTTATTGAAGAACAAATTGAGATGCACATTTGGTCCTTTGCTCAAGTTCACTCTGCTGATAAGAGCAAATGACATCGAGTTTAGGTCTTTTTACTCCAGTGCCCATTTGCTTCCTTCCTCCGTCCCCCCTCCCTCCCTCCCTCCCTTCCTTCCTCCCTCCCTCCCTCCATTTCTACTACTACTACTACTATTACTTCTTCTTCGTACTTTTAAAAAAATTTTCAGTACAGTTAACATACAGTGTTATATTAGTTTCAAGTGTAAAATAGAGTGATTCAGCACTTCCATACATCAACTGGTGCTTATCAGGACAAGTGCACTCCTTAATCTCCGTTACCAGTTTCACCCATCCTGCCACCTATCTCCCCTCTGGTAACCATCAGTTTGTTCTCTAGAGTTAAGAGTCTGTTGCTTAGATTGTCTCTCTCTTTTTCCTTTGCTCCTTTGTTTTTTAAATTCTACCTATGAATGAAAATCATATGGTATTTGTCTTTCTCTGATTGATTGATATACTTGGCTTAGCATAATACTCTACAGATCCATCCATGTCCTTGCAAATGAAGAGATTTCACTCTTTTGGATGGCTAAATACTATTCCATCGTGTGTGTGTGTGTGTGTGTGTGTGTGTGTGTGTGTGTGAGTGAGACCATTCATTTATGGACAGATACTTGGGCTGCTTCCATGATTTGGCTTTTGTAAATAATGCCACTCCAAACATAAAGGTATATGTATCCCTTTGAATGAGTCTGTTTGTATTTTGGGGTTAAAATACTCAGTAGTTCAGTTCCTGAATCATAGGGTAGTTCTATTTTTAACTTTTTGGGGAACCTCCATACTGTTTTCCACAGTTGCTGCACCAGTTTGCATTCCCCCCAACAGTGTAAGAAGGTTCCTTTTTTCTCCACGTCCTTGTCAGCATTTATTGTTTCTTGTGTTTTTTAGGTTAGCCATTCTGACAGGTGTGAGGCAAAAACTCATTATAGTTTTAATTTGCATTTCTTTCATGATAAGTAATGATAAGCATCTTTTCAACTGTCGGGCATTTGGATGTCTTCCTTGGAGAAATGTCAGTTCAGGCCTTCTGCCCATTTTAAAAATTATACTGTTTTTTGAGTGTTGAGTTGTATAAGTTCTTTATATATTTTATATATATATAAATATATATATATCTTTATATATTTTATAAGATATGTCATTTGCAGATACTTCTCCCATTCAGTAGATTGCCTTTTAGTTTTGTTGATTGTTTGTTTCACTGTGCTTTTTTACTTTTATATACTCCCAACAGTTCATTTTTGCTTTTGTTTCCCTTGCCTCACGACATGTATATAAAATGTTGGTATGGTCCATGTCAGAGATATTTCTGCCTGTGCTTTCTTCTAGGATTTTTATGGTTTTGGGTTTCACATTTCAGTTTTTAAACCATTTTGAGTTTATTTTTGTGTATGGTGTAAGAAAATGTTCCAGTTTCATTTTTTTGTGTAGTTGACCAATTTTCCCAGAACCACTTGTTAAAGACACCTTCCCCCACCCCCAACTGGATTTTCTTTCCTGCTTTGTTGAAGATTAATTGACCATATAATTGCGAGTTTATTTCTGGCTTTTCTATTCTGTTCCATTGATCTATGTATTTGTGCCAGTACCATCCTGTTTTGATTATGACAGCTTTGTAATATATCTTGAAGTCTGGAATTGTGATGCCTTCAGATTTGCTTTTCTTTCTCAAAATTGCTTTGACAATTTGGGGTCTTTTGTGGTTCCATATAAATTTTAGGATCTTTTTTTGTTCTAGTTTTATGAAAAATGCTGTTGGCATTTTGATAGGGATTGCATTAAATGTGTAGATTGCTTTGGGTAGTGCAGGTATTTTAACAATATTTGTTCTTCCAGTCCATGATCAAGGAATGTCTTGCCACTTCATTGTGTCATCTTCAATTTCTTTCATCAGTGTTTTATAGTTTTCAGAGTATAAGTCTTTCACCACTCTGTTAGGTTTATTCCTATGTATCTTATTATTTTGGTGCAATTATAAATGGGATTGTTTTCAAGATTTCTCTTTCTGTGGCTTCATTATTAATGTACAGAAATGTAATAGATTTCTGCAACATTGATTTTGTGTCCTGGGACTTGAGGAATTCGTTTATCAGTTCTAGCAGGTTTTTTTTTGTTGGGAATTTAGGTTATTTTTTTAAAGATTTTATTTATTTATTCATGAGAGACACAGAGAAGTAGAGATACAGGCAGAGGGAGAAGCAGGCTCTCTTCTGGGAGCCTGATGGGGGACTCCATCCTAGGATGCTGGGATCACACCCTGAGCTGAAGGCAGACTCCATCACGAGCCATCCAGGCATCCCTTAAGGGTTTTCTATGTATAGCCTCATGTCATCTGCAAATAGTGAATGTTTTACTCTTTCCTTAGTAGTTTGAATGCCTTTCATTTGTCTTTGTTGTTGAATTGCTGTGTCTAGGACTTCCAGTACCATGTTCATTAACAGTGGTGAGAGTGGACATACCTGTCTGCTTCCTGGCTGTAGGGAAAAGCTCTCAGTTTTTTCTCATCAAGGATGTTATTAGGTTTTTTGTTATTTTTTTATAGATGGCCTTTATGACGTTGAGGTATATTTCTTCTAGAAGTACGTCGTTGAGGGCTTTTATCATGAATGGATGGGTGTTGTACTTTGTCAAATGCTTTTTCTATGTTTAGTGAAATAATCATATGGTTTTTGTCCTTTTTCTTGTTGATGTGATTGACTGCAAATATGGGACTGCCTTTTGATCATGGGAATAAGTCCCACTTGATTCCCTGGTGAATGATTTTTTTAAAATGTATTGTTGGATTTGATTGTCTAGTTTTTTTGATATTTGCATCTATGTTCATCAGAGACATTTGTCTATAGTTCTTCTTGTTTGTAATGTCCTTATCTGGTTTTGGCATCAAGGTAAGCCTGGCCTCCTAGAATGAGTTTGGAAGTTTTCCTTCCTCTTCTTGTTTTAGAATAGCTTGAGAAGAATAGGTATTAACTCTTTTAAAAGTTTGGTAGAATTCACCTGTGAAGCTTTCTGGTGCTGGACTTTTGTTTGTTGGGAAATTTTTGAGTACTGATTCAATCTCCTTACTGGTATTTGGTCTGTTACTATTTCTTCCTGCTTCAGTTTTGGTATTTAATGTATTTCTAAGACTTTATTCATGTCTTCTAGATGGTCCAATTTTTGGCATATAGTTTTTCATAACATTCTCTCATAATTGTTTGTATTTCTGTGGTGTTGATTGTTACTTCTCTTTCCTTTGTAATTTTTATTTGATGCCTCTCTCTCTTCCTCTCTCTTTTTATGTGTCTGGCTAGAGGTTTATCAATTTTCTTGATCTTTTCAAAAACCAGGTCCTACTTTCATTGATTTGTTCTATTGTTTTTTAGTTTCTATACCATTTATTTCTGCTTTAATCTTTATTATTTCCTTCTTTCTGCTGATGCTGAGTTTTTTTTTTTTTTTTTTGTTTTTTTTTTTTTTTTTTTTTTAGCTCTTTAAGGTGTAAGATTAAGTTGTTTGAGATTTTTCTTGCTTCTTAAGGTAGGCTGGTATTACTATAAACTTCCCTCCAGGAACTGCTTTTGCTGCATCCAAAAGGCTTTGAACTGTTGTGTTTTAATTTTCACTTGTTTCCACATACTCTTTGATTTGTTCTTTGATTACTTGGTTGACCCATTCATTGTTGAATAGCATGTTACTTAACCTCTGTATATTTGTAGGTCTTCGCAGATTTTTTTCTTGGGATTGATTTCTAGTTTCATAGTGCTGTGGACAGAAAAGATGCATGGTATGTCATTGATCTTTTTAAATTTGTTGAGGCTTATTTTGTGACTTAATATTCTGGAGAATGTTCCCTGTGCCCTTACAAAGAACGTGCATTCTGCTGTTTTTAGATGGAATGTTTTGCATATATCTGTTAAACCCACCTGATTCACTGTGTCACTCAAAGCCATTGTTTCCTTGTTGATTTTGTTTGGGTGATCTGCCCATCCATGTTAAGTGGAGTGTTAAAGTACCCTTCTGTTATTGTATTACTACCAATTAGTTCCTTTAGGTGTGTCAACTGTTTTATGTATTTGAGTGCTCATATGTTGGGTGCATAAATATTTATAACTGTTATATCTTCCTGTTGGATTGTCCCCTTTATGATTATATAGTGCCCTTCTTTGTCTCTTTTTACAGACTATGTTTTAAAGTCGATTTTTTTCTGATACAAATATTGCTACTCTGGCTCCCCCCCCACACACACACATCTGTTTGCATGATAAATGTTTCTCCATTGCTCACTTTCTTTCTTTTTTTTTTTTTAAAGTCTTTATTTATTAATGAGAGACAGAGGGAGAAAGAGAGACAGAAAGAGAGAGAGAGAGGCAGAGACGCAGGCAGAGGGAGAAGCAGGCTCCATGCAGGGAGCCTGATGTGGGATTCTATCCCAGGTCTCCAGGATCAGGCCCTGGGCTGAAGGTGGCGCTAAACTGTTGAGCCACCCGAGGCACCCTCCATTACTCACTTTCAATCTGCATGTGTCTTGAGGTCTGAAATGAATCTCTGTAGGCAGCAAGTAGTTAGTGCTTTTTTTTTTTAAATCCACTCTGTCAATGTTTTTTGATTGTAACATTTAGTCCATTTACATTCAAACTAACTAATGATAGGTATGTATTTATTGACATTTTGTTACTTGTTTGGTGGTGGTTTTGGTGGTTTTTCTCTAACCTTTCCTTCTTTTTTTCTCTTTCATGGTTTGCTGGCTTTCTTTAGTAATACACTTGGATTTCTTACTCTTTTTTGTATACTTATTATTGTTTAATTTGTGGTTACCTTTTGGTTTATATATAACACCTTCTGAAGAAAGCAGTCTATATTAAGCTGATGGTTGCTTAATTTTAAACTCATTCTTTACTCTTGTCCCCACCATGATTCATGTATTTGGTATCATATTTATATTATTTTATGTTTCTCTTACTTTTTTTAAAGATTTTATTTTTATTTTTTTAATTTTTAAAAAAGATTTTATTTACTTATTCTTGAGAGATACACACAGAGAGAGAGGCAGAGACACAGAGAGAAGCGGCCTCCATGCGGGGAGCCTGATGTGGGACTTGATCCCAGGACTCCAGAATTACACCCTGGGCCAAAGGCAGGTGCTCAACTGCTGAGTCACCTGGGTGTCCCTCTGGAATTATTTTTATATAAATATTTAAATTTTCTGCTTTTGTGCTTCCTTTTTTTTGTTGTTGTTGTTAAACTGTTACACATGGTTTTAATTTTGGATCACAGAGTTCCCCTTAATGCTTCTTGTAGGGTTGGTTTAGTGGTTGAATTCTTTTACCTTTGTCTGGGAAACTCTTTCAATCTGTCTTAAGTGATAGTGTTGCTGTGTATAGTATCCTTGGTTGCAGATTTTTCCCCTTTAGCAATTTGAATGTATTTTCCCACAGCCTTCTAGCCTGCAAAATTTCTGCTGAAACATTAGCTAATAGCCTTAGCAGGTTTGTTATGTATATAACTGTCTTCTTTTTCTCTTGAGACTTTTAAAATTCTTTTATATGACTTTTTGTTTGCCATTTTAATTACTATATGTCTTGGTTGATCTCCTTGGGTTGAACTTTTTGGGACATCTGTGTACCTCCTAAATTTCAATCTCTATTTCCCTCCCCAGATTCAGGAGATTTTCAGCTATTATTTCTTTAAATATGTTTTCTATCCCCCTTTTTCTCTCTTCTCCTTCTGGGATCCTTTTAATGTGAATGTTATTAGGCTCGATGGAGTCACTGAGATCTCTAAGTGTATTCTTAATATGCAGGATTTGTCTTTCACATGCTCAATTTAGTTACTTTCCATTACTTTATATTCTAGGCCACTGATACTTACTATATAGCCTACTACTTCTTTCATCTATTGTATTTTTAATTTCATTTTTTGAGTTCTTCATCCCTGATATGTTATTTTATCATCTGTTTGTCAAGGGTCTCATGATGTCCTCTACCCTTATCTAAAGTCCAATGAGTATATTTATGATCATAATTTTAAATTCTGTATCGTATCAGGTATATTACTTATTTCTGTTTTGCTTAGGTCTCCTGATTGATTTTGTCCTGTAGTTTCATGTGGGATATATTCCTCTGTTTCATTTTGTCTACCTCTCTGTATTGGTATATCTGTATTAGGAAAGTCAGTGCTAAAAAAAAAAAAAAAAAAAAGAAAAGAAAAGAAAGTCAGTGCTGTCTTGTGCTTTTGAAAGTAGTGGCTTTATAGAGAAGAGGCCATACAGTGTGCTATAGTGTGGTGTCCCCTTTACCTGAATCTGACACCTAAAGGCAATCTCCTATGGTATTGCTTGCATCCTACTGTTGTATCTGAGTCACTTTTTCTTTCAGTCCAGGTGTCTGTACTGATTCTATGCCTATGTGGGTGATGCTTTTTCTCTGTGGTGTTAGACCCAGGCAGGCTAGCTCTGAGAGGAGTGACAGCAGGAAGCCTCAGGAGTGGAGCAGTAGTGTTGGCAAAATTTGTACATGGCTGCTAGTCCAATGCTGAATCCTTGAAGCATGGTGGTCACCTGCAGTACAGTGTGGGGTGGTACCAGTGACTGGGGCACCTGGTGCCTTTGTGCATGCCTGGGCTAGTAAAATTTGCCTTGAGCCCAGGGCTGAGGCCAGAAGGAGTGGACAAATTCTCTGGAGGATGCATGAGTGGGGCACATTATTAGCTGGTGAGATGGTGAATGTGCAGGGCCACCTCCCATAGGTGGCTCTATATTCATGCAGGTGGAGAAAAATGGTGCTTGTCAGCATTTCTATTCCCAGAGAAGTCCACCAACATGTTCCAAAATCAGAATAAACAGATCTTCCTCCCGTTTGCATCAGGCATTGTACAAAATGTTGCTTCTCCATTGCCTCTGCATGGGCTCCATTCTCTCTTCTCTGTCTCTTTTCTAAGATTTTTATTTATTTATTCGTGAGAGACACACACACACAGAGGCAGAGACACAAGGCTGAGGGAGAAGCAGGCTTGATGCAGGGAGCCTGATGTGGGACTTGATCCCAGGACTCCAGGATCTCACCCTGAGCTAAAGGCAGACACTTAACGGCTGAGCCACACAGGCGTCCGTGGGTGCCTGTCTCTTTAGGGGCAGGGACCTAGGTATCACTCTTCCCTCCCAGTTTACCCAGTGCTGAGTCAGCTGACTTTGAAAGCTCTAGGCCCTATGTTTTCTTTTTTTCTTTTTTTTTTTTTTAGGCCCTATGTTTTCAAAGCCAGACTTGATGGGGATTCATCTTCCCTGTGTAGGTCCCTGGTGCTTTCCCCTCTTGGCACTGGCAGCTCCTTCCCTCCTAGGGGCAACTGCTGACAACCAGTTCTGCCCTTCCTCCCCTCCCATATGAAGCTGCTTCTCTAAATTTAGTTGCGGAGTTTGTTTTTCCAGTCTTCAGACTGCTTTCTGGTCTATTTACGTGATAGGCAGTGGTACCCAGGGGTAAACACAGGACAAGGTGAGCTTAGGGTCCTCCTATTCTGCTGTCTTCTCAAGTGTCCATTTCTTGACAAATGAACCTTCTGCTCCTGCCTCCCTAGAATCTGGAGACTGAGGGAAATGACCCCCAAAACAGCATGGCCAGTGCCATGAGATCCTGCTCACTCTGGTCTTCTCCAGCCCCAGTACTGGACACACCGTGCCTCTAACAGGGCACAGCTGACATAGTCTGGCTTCTCACTACCCCCAGAGATACACTATGTCTTAAGCATTTTTGTAACCATTTTTACAAACCCATATACCGTGTATATGACAATGGAGGATTTTCAAACTTCCTCACGATGACCTTTGGGGAAGGTAGTGGGTAGGAGAAACTAGTCAGTGAAAGAGAACTATTGGAAAACCTCCACTTCAGGCAGCTTTTTTCAAGGTGAAGTTATTCAATATGATCACCACAGACCAACAAAACAAAGGCAATTTCTTCTTGGCACGGTGTCTCAGAGCAGTTAGAAAGCTGATGTGTTTGTGAGATGCCATGAGCTACGCGCATCATAAGGAGCTCCCTAAATGCACTGTACACGATGCCTTTCTTTGCAATGGATCTATAGGACCAGTCCAGCAATTGGTTTATTTGGGAAATGTTACCCTACAAGTGTGATTTTCCATTGGAGTTGCCTAGAAAGTCTTTTAACCTTCTGATTTTGAATCCCAGAATAATTACATTAGAATCTCAGTGGTGAGAGAACACCAGCATTTTTAAAGAAATTCTTCAAATGATTGTACAAACTCAGCAGTGTCAAGAGTATGTAGTCTAGGGGCATTAGGTCTTCATTAATTTGAAGACCTATTTAGCCCTGAATCTTAAAGAACTTTTGCCTCTCTAATAAGAGTGACCAGGTAGAAAACTGATGTCAGTGTCTTTATCAGTACAACTCTTTTAAACTCTACTTTGTTGTTTTTTTTTTTTTTTTTTTTAAACTCTACTTTGTTTTGAGCTACCGTTGCTCTCTGCCTTCCGGCCCATGTCTTCAAAGATTGGTCTATAGGGATCCCTGGGTGGCGCAGCGGTTTGGCGCCTGCCTTTGGCCGGGGGCGCGATCCTGGAGACCCGGGATCGAATCCCACGTCGGGCTCCCGGTGCATGGAGCCCGCTTCTCCCTCTGCCTATGTCTCTGCTTCTCTCTCTCTCTCTCACTGTGTGCCTATCATAAATAAATAAAATTAAAAAAAAAAATTTTAAAAACAAAGATTGGTCTATAAAGGTCTGTCTTATACAGCTCCCATTCATTCCTAGGTCTGGTGAACTCCTCTGACTTGTGTCTATTACTTTCCTAAACTCACTGCTAATTAAATAAGCAACTAATAGCCACCTTATCCAGGACGAGTCCAGATTGCTACAACTCTCGCATATTATAAATCTGAGATTTATATTGCAACATTTTAACTCTGATTGGTACTATTTACATCCCTTTCTCCCTTCCTTAGTCTCTTGCTCCTGATTTGGACATTAGTACAATACAATTTTATGACTTTTTTTTAGATATTTTGAAATACGCATTTGAAATTTTGAAATACACATTATATGTATCTATCATTGATTCAGGTTCTCTTATTTTACTTTGATTAGACATGTTTGATGGTTTTCACTACTGTATAGTTCCCTACTTTTGAGCTGTAGCTTTTCACTAAGAGTGTCAACAAGTTGAATGAACAATAAAATACACTTTTGGGAGAAATTTTTGTTTTCAAGTGCTGCTAGTGGTCATCTTTAATCAAAATCTGGACCACAAAGGCATAACATAGAGGGAAACAAGCATTTTTAATACATGCTATGCCAGGAGCACATGGATGTACCTGGAGGAACAACTCAACATAGGACCTAATTTGAATCTGAATGCCATGAAAGACAAGTAAAAAGGTTATGAAGCCATCTGTGAATTTCTTCTCCACATAATACGATGTGTGTTGTGCATTTCAGGCTTTGGGGCATTTATTGTAACATCAGCTTATGAAACCAGCACCAGGCAAGATACTCTCTAAAAACCAAAAATGCTTGTCAACTATATTTGGGTTGCACTTGGGATAATGAGAACCCGACACAAAAAAAATCATCAAGTGTACCATCTGAGATCATTGAATTTACACACAAAATCCCAAAACACAGGAAGATGAAAGTTGAGACTTTTCTAAATATGTGACCAGAGAGAAGGAGAATGAAGTGAATGAATCATGGCGTGTGTTAGATTTACTTTGTTACAACAGCCTTAGAAGAAATAAATTGAGTTCAGGGTATATAATCCCGTCAACCATAGAGGTTGGAGCGATTTTGGCTTATAATATGTCTAAGAACTGTAGCATCAGAACAATGGAGAGACACAATAAAAAAGCAGAAGGAACATGACAGGAGAGGGGTAATGCATAACCTGTGCTGAGAGCAGAAACCCTGTATGAAAGAGCTGTGAAGGGGAAATGTGAATCACGATCTGGCTGAGAAACCTCTTAGCCTCACAAGGTTTGAAAAGGAACTTAAGAGGCCAATTAAGAGACATATGGTTGAATCATTGGTTGAGAGCAAACTGGACTTAACTGATAAAAGCCCAACTGGCACAAAGTTAGTCTTGAAAAGAATCTGTAAGCAGGCTGACCTAGAGAAGGGACTTGTATAAAATGACCCATGAAGGCTAAGTTAAAGTGAGAGCAAACATCTTCTTCCAGCCACTTGAGTTGTCTGGGCAACAGAAAGATGGGTGCAAGGAGTGGGAAGTGGTATGGGGGATGAGCAGTGTACAACTCAGGCTAGTGGACTGAGTGGGAGTTAATGGGATGTTACATGTGAAGGCAGAGGGACTGTCTTTCCCATCGATGTTGAATGAGTTGAACCACATCGGGACTTGTCTGTTCTGGTGTTCTGTTATGGAGTGGGTCACATCTTCCAAATTCATATGTTGAAGGTGTGACCTCCAGCACCTCAGAATGTGACCTTACTTGACAATAGGGTTGTCACAAGTGTAGTTAGTGAAGGCGACGACATACTGGAATAGAGTGGGCCCCAATCCTGTTGGATTGCTGTCCTTATGAAAAGAGGAAGTTGGTCAGAGACACACAAGGAGAATGCCATTTGAGGACTGCAGTTGTCCTGTGACAAGTCTAGCAACTATCAGAAGCTAGGGGAGGGGCTTGCAACAGACCTCTCCCTGGAGCCTTCAGAGGGAGCTTGGCCCTGCTGGACATCTTGCTCTCAGACTTCTGGCCCCCAGAATAGTCAGATAGTAAATCCCTGTTCTTAGAGCTATTAACTTGGTGGCTATTTTTTTATAGCAGCTCTAGAGAATAATTATAGGCTCTTGTGGATTCTCCTCCTTGAGAGCTTTCTATCTCTCTGAGCAGGTCCAGAAGACAGCAGAGGTCTAAGAGGAGGACGTGTTGGTCAGGGAGCTTTCTGGAAGCATAGGGAGAATAAGACTGGTTAGAAGATGCTAGTTTGGGCAAAGACTCAAGAGGCTGCATAGGATGGGGATCAGTCACTAAGAATGTGAAAGGCTGTCCCGGGGAAGTAGAAGCAGGTTCTCTGTAGCAAAGCCAGGGGCTAGAATAAAGGGTAGAATTTTGGAGAAGAAAGCCCTACTGGGCACTGAATTTCCTTGGAGATGCTAAATGAGAAGGAAGGAGAGAAGGAGAGAACTCTTGGCAGAAGATGGAGGAAATAAAATCTTCTAGACTTGAAGTGGATGTGGGCTGGGGCAGTCCTGAGGCTCTAAGTACAAATGGTATTGTGGCTGCAGAGCTGAAGCTGAAATTGGTTCAAGCCAGGGGACCCTGGGGTTCTGCACACAGGAGGCATTTGGCAGGGCAACTAAGTGCTGAGGCAGGTGCAGACTGGGGTCTCCCAGGGCACTTTGTCCAGGAGTGTATTAACAAATCATCTGGAGCTGAAACAGCACAAACCTGGAGTGTTCTGGGGTGCTTTGTCTCTGTCACCTTGATGAGATGGAGGGAGCTGTAGTGAGCTCTGACCAAGGGCATCCTGCTATATGTTGTGCTGGGCTCATCTTGGTAGGACTGCAAAACTGGTACTGCTAGGGGCCCGGGGCTAGCTGAGATGGTAGGTGTTCTGGGTGCCTGGATCCTGTTTCCAATGGTAGGTCTTCTGGGTGCCTGGATCCTGTTTCCATCCACCCTGTCTAGGTGGAGACAGAATGTAAACTGACATTCACAGACCCTTCAACATGGAGAGAGATTCCACATCTGTCCCATGCTTGGTGGACTGCTAGGGTTGTGTGTTCCAGGGCATCATTGGCTGGTGTGGGCTAGAGTCCTGGGTTTGGTGAGGCAGCATGCCACCCATGCCCCTGGCCGCACTATTAAGGTGGAAAGGGAATGCAAACAGTGCTGCTCACCAGCCCCTCTAATCCACAGCGAGTTACAGCAACTCCCCTAACATTTGGCAGGATTGCAGGGCTGGTTCCTTTAGGTCCTAACTGCCCCTTTAAGCCCTGGCATATTTTCTGTGCCCCAACATAGACAAATCTGCTCAGCACCCCTCAGCACCATCCCTCCCCACTGCAGTTCCCCGTGTCGGGGTGGGTCTTCCCTTCATTACCGTGTCTCCATCTCTCTTGGTCTTCTCTATGTGGTCTATCTTGTGTGGTGCAGAAACTATTCAGTCAGCCCTCAGTTCTTCCAGAAGAATTGCTCTATAAATATATGTAGATGCACTATGTTTGTGGAGCACATGAATTCAGGGTCTAGGTATATTGCCATCTGGAGGCCTCTGGGTATGTCTTTAGATATGAAGTAAGTCTCTTCAGGCACCGTCTAGATAAGTAGGTCAGTTTTTTTTTTTTTTTTAAATCCATTTAGCTACCATGATTAGAGCAGTTAGTCCATTTACATTTAAAGTAATTATTGCTGGGCACCTGGCTGGCTCAGTGGTTGAGCATCTGCCTTCAGCTCAGGTTGTGATCCTGGGGTCCTGGGATGGAGTCCCACATTGGGCTCCCCACAGGGAGCCTGCTTCCCCCTCTGCCTATGTCTCTGCCTCTCTGTGCCTCTCATGAATAAATAAAAATCTTAAAAAAAAATTATTGCTAGGTAAGCACTTACTGCTTGTTACTTGTTGGTAGGCGTGTTGTAGTTACTCTGCTGCTTTCTTGCTCTCTTGTTGTCTCCCCTTGTGATCCCATGATTTTGTTTGGATTCCTTTCTCTTTATTTTGTATGTTTCTATTACAGGTTTTTGGTTTGTGCTCATTATGAGGTTCATATATAAAAGCCTACATATATACCAGTCTATTTTAAGGAGGTGGTGGTTAAGTATCAGCATCAGAATATGTATTTTTTAGGGTAAATGATATGATGTCCCATTTCAGCCTGGCTGCAAAAATTTAACTGCAAAACATAAGAAGGAAAGAAACGGGCAATTGGACAATTAAGTCTGGTATGAAATACACAAGTCTAGTTTAGGAGTCCTGATACACTGGAAAATTAAACATAATGAAGATGAGGATAAAAGAGAGAGAGAAAAGAGATTACATGGAACTCTTTCCCCTGAGATGGGGAAAACACTCAATAGGTTGAAGATAAAAGAAGTAAAGAAGTAAAAATAAAAAATTAAAAAAAAAGAAGTAAAAATAAACACCTGTTGAAATGAAAGAAAAAAGACTAGACAGCAGAAACCAAACCTAATATTGACTTTTAATGTATTTGTCAGTCATCTTATTCCCATCATATGTATTTTCCCTAAACGTGAAGGGATTATCAACGAAACATGCATTTTCCTGTGTAAACTTCAACAGCAGTTTTTTAAAACCCACAGTACAAGGCAAAGCCTTAAGCAGTGTGACTTTGCTTCTAAGAGAACAGGTTAAGGGAATGAGATGGAAAGACTTTTTGAATGTTTGTGAATCAAAACTACAGTAAGATTACATCTCAGACCTTCCAGAATGGCCAAAACCAAGAGGTGCTGGCAAAGATGTGAAAAATGGGGAACCCTCCTGTACTTTTGGTGGGAATGTAAACTGGTGTGGTCACTGTGGAAAACAGTATGGAGGGTCATCAAAAAGTTAAAAATAGAATAGTCTATGACCCAGCGATTTCACTACTAGGTATTTACCCAAATAATATAAAAATACTAATGCAGAGGGATACATACACCCTAGTATTTACATCAGCATTATCTACAATAACCAGATTATGGACAGAGCCTAAATGTCAGATGAATAGATAAAGAAGATGTGAGATATATTGGCATGAGTGATATATATATATATATACACACACACACACACACACACACACACACACACACACACATATATGGAATATTATATATATAATGGAATATTACTCAGCCACCCAAAAGAATGAAATCTTGCCATTTGCAGTGATGTGGATGCAGCCAGAGAACATTATACTAAGCAAAATAAGACAATCAGAGAGATATGCCATATAATCTCACTCATATGTGGAAATTTAAAAACAAAACAAATGGGGGATCCCTGGGTGGCTCAGAGGTTTAGCGCCTACCTTCAGCCCAGGGTGTGATCCTGGAGTCCCAGGATCAAGTCCCACATCGGGCTCGCTGCATGGAGCCTGCTTCTCCCCCTGCCTGTGTCTCTGCCTCTCTTTCTCTGTGTCTCTCATGAATAAATAAATAAAATCTTTAAAAAACAAAAAACCAAACAAATGAGCATAGGGAAAAAGACAAATCAAGAAACAGACTCAACTCTAGAGAACATGCTCATGGTTACCAGAGGGGAGGTGGGTAGGGGAATGGGTGAAATTGATGATGGGGATTAAAGAGGGTGCTTATTGTGGTGAGCACTGGGTGTTGTATGGAAGTATTCAATCATTGTATTGTACACCTGAACCTAGTATTATACTGTATGTTAACTAACTGGAATTTAAATACAAACTTGGAAGAAAAGGTGACCTTGAGAAGTTAGCTTCTATTACTGTCAGCTACAAAATGGGTGTAATAATTGGTATTTCACAAGAGAGTTGTAAGGAGTCACTGAGATTGTATACATAATGACTGGGTGCATAGGTGCACAAATGAGGGCTATTACTGTCAGCCTTTCACCCCAGTGTGAAGTGTTAAGTCCAATTTTACAACTTCAAAGGAATGAGAACTCTAAACGTTAACATCAGCTATCAAATCATCCCACTTTTCTTTCCTTGGTCTTTGTTTTGGTCACAGAGCTTTGTTTAAAGTTTTGTTTCATTAAAGCAATAAAGAAATGCCGATGGGAGGAAAGCCAGAGCAGTGTGTGTCAGTTCCAATTGCACATCAGAATCATGAAAAGACAGAAAGAGTCTCTCACCCTGGAACCAGCAAGATTTTAGGTTGGATAATGTTTATCATTGGTGCTGGTACCTGGGAAGCTGTCTGCCCCCTTTCCTGGCTTCCACCTGCTACATGCCAGTAGCATATCCCTCCTTCTTAATTGTGACAATCAAAAATATATTTAGTTATTGCCAAATGTCCCCCTTTGGCAACCAAATTACCTTGAGAAAGAGGGATTCAAGAGAAGGTTGTGATTTAAATATTTTGGAGCAGGACACAGGGGTCTATAGTTTTAGAAATTCCCTGGATGACTTTAGTATGGAACTAGAATCAAATTTGGTATCAGATTTAGAGCAACTGGCCACAGAGTCTATATTTTATTTATTTTTATTGAAATATAATTGACCTATAATCTTATACTAGTTTCAGGGGTACAACATAATGATTTAATTTAAGTATATATAGTGAAATGATGACCACAATGAGTCCAGGTAACATCCATCACCACACATAGTTATGATTTTTCTTTCTTCTGATGGGAACTTTTAAAATTTATCCTCTTACCAATTTACAAATATTTCAAATTTGAAAAAATTCAAATATTTCAGTACTATTATCCATAGTTACCATTACATTACATCTCCAGGACTTGTTTAAATAACTGGAAGGTGGTACCTTTTGATCTTCGTTTTGCCCTTCCCCTACCCCCTGCCTCTGGGGGTATATCTCTATACTTATGTTTATTATGAGATCATACAGTATTTTTCTTTCTCTGACCACTTCACATAGCATAAGGTCCTCAAGATGCATCCATGATGCCACAAATGGCAAGCTTTCATTCTTTTTTATGGCTCAGCAATGCTGCATTGTGTATATATGTATATTACATTTTCTTTAGGCATTCATCCATAGATGGACTGTCAGGTTGTTTCCTTGTCTAGGCTACTGTAAATAATTCTACAATGAACACGGGGGTGCATATATATTTTGTTTTCATTTCCTTCAGGTAAATACCCCAAAATGGAATGGCTGGATCACATGGTAGTTTTATTTGTAATTTTCTGATGACCCTCCATGCTGTTCTCATAATTGCCACCCCAGTTAACATTCCCACCAAGGGAATGGAATGTGCATGAGGGCTCCCTTCCTCCACATCCTCCCAAACACTTGTTATGTCTTTTTTTTTTTTTTTTAATAATAGCCACCCCTGTGTTTTTTTCCATAATAGTGTGAGGTGATAGCTCATTATGATTTACCCATTATTGATTGTGTTTTCCTTTCTTCTTTTTTGGGTTTGTTGTTTTGCTGTTGAGTTGTATAAATGGCTCATATATTTTGGTTATTAACACCTTATCAGATAAATGACTTGAAAATATTTTCTCCCTTTTGGTAGGTTGCCTTTTCATTTTGTTTGTGTTTTCACTTTCTGTGCAGAAGCTTTTTGGTTTAATATAGTCCCATTTATTTTTGCTTTTGTTGCTTTTATTTTTGGTGTTAGATCCAACAAAAATCGCTGCCAAGGAGCTTACCAGTTATGTTTTCTTCTATGAGTTCTATGGTCTTCAAGTTCAAGTCTTTAATTCATTTTGAGCTCATTTCTTGTGCATAGTGTAAGATAGTGATCTAGTTTCATTCTTTTGTATTGTGGCTGTCCAGTTTCACAACATCCATTTATTGACGAGACTGCCTTTTCTCATTGTACATTTTGGGGAAAATTTATAGTTAACTAACTTGATGGCCAACTTTTCTAAAACTCAGAACAACAATTATTTAATAAGTGAGTGATATTCTGAGAATTTAACAAAAGCTGTTTAAGGTAACAGTGACCTAGTATTATTACATTGCCTCTCTTATTTGGATAGAAAATTTTTAGGAAAATTGATATGAATTATAAAACAACTGGGACAGAGATAGTTAAAATGTGGCAACTACTCTTCATTTAAGGGTAACTTAAATTACTCTTTTGGTCAGCCAGTGCTGCCATAACAAAAAAGGACAGTACGTGGCTTATACAGTGGAAACGGGGTCCCACCTCCAAATACTGTCACGTTGGAGGTGAAGGCTTTAATAAATATTTTTTTTTCATGGGGGCATAATTCAGTCCCTAGCAATTACCAAGAATTTTGCATTTCTCTATAAGCCTAGAACTGAGTGTGATAGGTAGAATGTTTCTTTCAAAAAGAAAATATCATCATCTCCAGGTACTGTGAATATGTCACCTTTCATGGCAAAAGAGACATGGCAGATATGCCTGAGTTCTGAATCTTGGTAAGGCGAAATTATTTGGGTGCTCTCGATGTGATCATGTGGGTCCTTAAAAAAGAGGGGGCAGAAAAAAGAGTCACTAGTGTACATAAATAATAATGATCTCAACATTTGCAGTCATATTTTCACTTCTCATGAATTGCATTTAAAATAAGAAATCAGGTGTTACTTAACATTTTCTTGGATTTTTCTCTATTCTCATAACATCTTACCTACAAATATCCTTTCCTAAAGCATTGTAAATCCTCCCTTCATTGATTTTTGTTTAAAATTTTATTTATTCATGAGACACAGAGACAGAGAGAGAGGCAGAGACACAGGCAGAAGGAGAAGCACACTCCTCGCAGGAGCCTAACGTGGGACCTCCATCCTGGGTCTCCAGGATCACACCCTGGGATGAAGGCTGAGCCAACCAGGGCTCAGCCCCGGGTTGATTTTTTTTTTTTAACTTCAGTACTGGGCTCCCCCTTCACTGATTTTTTTTTTTTTTTAACTTCAGTACTTGACTTCTCCGGTAGTACTGTATCTTGTCGTGGGCCTGCAAAGAGTTTGGGTCAACTACAAAGTTTAGATGGACCACGTCATCACTACAAATCAGTACTATAGTAGAGTAGCAGGAACAAACACAGTGAGGCTAAGTCCTGAATTTCAGGCCCTAGTCTTTGATGATCCCTATTGACACCCAATGGAGCTGAAATGACCTGCTTTAAACAACTCATTATGTTTTGGTGTTGTTACACACAAGCAATAGAAAACTGCAATAACCTCCACACTTCTACCAAACCACGTACACATTCCTTTATCCTCGGCACTCACTCACACCCAGCTTTAACCTCGCTTCCTAGTTTATTATGCTCCATCACTCATGTGCTGCTTCACACAATGTAAGCAATGCTTCCTTACAGTCATCTCAGTATAGAGCCTGTAGTGTTGTTTTGTTCCACTTATAGTCCTCTACATCCTGCCAATTCTTCAAGGTCCATAATTCAGGCCACGCAATTGCCTATCTGTTGTATTGGTTTGGCCATATCCAAGAGCACTGGAAATGAGCAGCCTAGTTTTCCTTGGGGGAATCATCTCTTCTTAACACTCCATCCAGAGGCTTTAGCTTGAGCTTCCAGTCGAAGGTGCATAGGGGGCCCAGATTTACCATTTCACACATTCCATCTTCCTAGCCATGTGATTAGTTCAAAAGTGAGCATGCGTCCTGAGTTGATCTAGTGAGATGGAATCCTGGACTTTTCCCAGAGCAATCTTTTAGTAGTGCCTGCTGAATCATGAGGCTGTTAGCCCAGACTGAAGTGGCCAACATGGAGTTAAAGGCTACCTGAGAGTGAAGCCAACCCAGAAGAAAGCAGAGCCAAGTGTCAGCTTTCTCACAGCATTATTGGAGCTTGTGGATTCAACCATGTCTGATATGGTTCATTCCACTCACAACTTCTTTTTATGAACCAAGCAATTCCCTTTTTGGCTAAAAGCCAGACTGACTTAGATTTCTATCACTAAGTAACTATAGAGTCAATCTTCATCATCAATAGGGCAATTCCTGAATGCTTATTTCAAATGTGATTCTGGACTTGGAGTTGAGACATGAACATTAGTAAGACATGCTCCATGAGGCTTATGCTTATTCATTACTCCTTCTGCGCCTTCAATGGAGCTCTTATGATGGCATTTGGTTATAGCACTTCTCACAGACATTGAGCAGCATAATTAGTTGCATGCATGCCATTAGAAGCTTTGTGAAGACAGCAATCATTGACTTTATCTGATGATGTAAAAATAGACATAGGACAGGGTGAACATATTATATGTACTCAGTAGCTATTACTTCCTCTTCTTTTCCCTATTGCACCAAGCATGGGTGTTGTCCATTGTTGTTCAATGATATGTGTAAATTCATTGTTTCTAAGTAATACTGCATAACACTTACGGAACAATTATTATATGCCAGACCTAAGTATCACCCCATTGAATTCTCACAGTAACATGAGGAGATACATACTATTCTTCCCTTTGTACAGGTTGTGGAAACTCAACACATTAAAGCATGGAGAGCTAAAAATCTTATCCATAGTCTTACAATGAGCACCTGGCAGAGTGAAGACTCCAACTCCGTTCTCTAACACCACATACCTCCAAGCTACTACATTACATAAAATGTATGGGATTTCCTGGTTGGAAGACATTTGGAATTAAGGTAAATTGGTTGGGTTAAGAAGCCTTGAAAACAGGAGAAATCAGCCCTCCTGTTCGTGCAGTGGTGCTGCCCAGCCTAGAGAAGCAACTTAGCAACATTCGGGGAGGTTGGATAAGGTGAGCAGAAATTTGGAAGGCATTGCTACAAGCAAGAGAGCGGGAGCAAATTACTGGAGCTTTGTTCTTCCCACATCAGCCACAGATGTGAAGAAAATGACAAGAGTAAAAATTGCAAAAGCCTTTTCTAAAACGTGTTGCAAATTCCATGGCTGGCAGCCAGGAAAGTGTAGCGTCCCTGGGTGTCACAAGTGCCTAACAGAACAAAGAATCTCAGGCTGCAGGGAAAGATGATAGGGTTGGAAATGACGAGCTTATGAGGAAGCAAAATAGAAAAATCTAACCAAGGGTAAATGGGGATAATAGGTCCTTGAAGGTTTCAGGAAGACTTGTACAGAGTTTGCATGTGTACGTGCAGGGGAATATGCTATTTGTAGAGCTTGTGGTAAGTTTCTCATCCATCCTCCAGGAATACAACAGGGTCACTATTAAAATCCTGGTAGTTTTTTTGGAGAACAAAATGCATTTGTGAGCAAATTGAAAAGTTGATCATAGGATCTGTTTTTTCCCTATAGTATAATGAAAAATTAGATATTGATTATAAAAATAGTCATGAAAAAGGCAGATTTTTTCCATCTTAATTTCCTGGTGAGTGTTTTGCAGACCCCCACAGCAAAACTGCTCCCCTGAGGCAAGGTCCCTCCCTAGTCAGTCCTGTGGCCAGAGTGAGCACTGAAGACGTGGGGCTCATCACTGCACTTTGTGTGCCAGGCACTTGAGTGAGATAGGAATTTCTGAACTTTGGTTACATTTACATCTTGGATCTCTGCTTTGACATCTGAATTCAGGTCATGAAAACACCTTTCACGTTCAGATATCTGCAGGATGAAATGGATCATACATTTGTAGTAGAGTCTCTGCCATTGCGTCTCATTCATGTGTACACTTCCCCCTACCCCGAGTCTGAGAACCCCATGAAGGTAGAGACCGGGTCTCTATTGATCATGCCTATCCCCCCAGTGTCTGGCACGGCATCTCTGTTAAGTACATGTTGGATTAAATTGCTGCCTGTCGGTTGTGTATTTAGGAAGATGTTAAATCAGTTCTCCCACTGTTTATTCTAAAGCAGCTTGTGTCAAGCAAATGCTTTTGTAAGAATACTGAATTTTCCCTTAAGTCACCTGAAAGATCCTGATGATAGGTTAAAATGACCAATCACATTTAATGACAGAGATGTGGGGGGGGGGGCAAAGGAGGAGGGGGTCATGGAGAACTTCCCTCAACAAATGATAGTCTTAATTAACATACTTTCTCTAGACACCACTGTCTTAATCAAAAAGCACCTTTAGCGACCAGTTCCACATGGTCTTTGAAGGATGCCAAGTCGAAAGAACAAATCCTTTGAACATTATTCTCTTTTGCATCTGCCCCCAGAAGAAAAGAAAATGACATAGCGAAATTTGCTAGGCTTTGCTTAACACCACTGCCACTTTCTTAAATGCCATTACAGTTGCAGATACTTCTTCCCTAAATCCTTCCCTGGCATGAGTGATACATAAATACAGTAGAGAGGCACGGATTAGTGATATTCGCAGTGTGAACAGATAAGCATAGAGATTTACTGAGGGCTGTGGTAGTAGATTTGAGAGGTGGGGGGTGGGGAAAGGGGATACCAGGAAAGTAGTGATGTCCAAGCAGAATCTGGCTGATTGGTGAGTTAACTCGTTTACTGGATTCTGTTAAAAGTCTGGTAATGCAACTACAATTCTTTCTTCGTAAAATGATATAACACTGAAGCTTTTTGAGAGTAAGTTACTCTCCAAAACTCTGACTCATTCTGTGGTGCCAGCATTTTACAGTATCTTTTTGTTTTGGAATTCCTTTCATCAGATTAAATATTTGTGAGCCGAGTATGGATTATTGTAATCATCCTTCTTTTTGCATAATTGTTAAAAACCTTATGAACTATTTTATTAGGTGAGTATATTAATGACCATATTTATAATGTATAATTAAATTTTCATTTAATAAATACTGCACACTATTTAAGTACCGAAAATGTAAGAAAAAAAACATGATTTGTTCATAAATTTATCAGCATTAGATCACTTTTTATTTATACATTGAAACCATAATAAAATACAGATTTAGTTTAACTATGGATTATGACAAACAGTGAACAAAAACTGTCTTCATTTAATGTTTGGACATTCTCAATTATGCACTGGAAAATCATGTTGATAATTTTCATGTTTTATTTGTAAACTACAGAATCAGCTGGAAGGTATCAGGCTGCTATTTGCAATAATTAACCCACAAGTAAGACATTCCAGATGTTGGTAGCTTTAATTCCCAATAAATAAAAAGCTAAATCAGAATTGTCACAGTGCTTTCTCTTGTTTTCTCTAGTATCATCAGGAACTTTTTGCTGGCTTTAAGAGCATATGCATCTGACATACAGAGCTGATGGGGAGCCTCTTCAGGCACACGTCTTAGCTTGGGCTGCCATACAAAATACCATAGATGGGATGGCTTAAGCACAAGGGGGTTTATTTCTCATGGTGCTGGAAGTCAAGAGCAAGGTGCCAGCACACTGTCCCAGGTAAGGGCTCACTTCCTGGTTTTGGATGGATGTCTTTTTTCCTGTGTCTTGATGTAGTAGAGAGAAAAAGCTCTGTTCTCTTTTTCTTCCTAGAAGGTCCCACCCTCATGACCTCATCTAAGGTGCAATTCTCCATCTCCAAATATCCTCACATGGGATGGGGAGGGCTTTGACTTATGAATGTGGGAGGAATACAAACCCTCAGTTTTAGAGCAGAGTTGTAGCAGTGCTTTGACCTAGATAAGAGGGGCCCCATTTCCCTCAGGGGTGGGGGGCGCTGCTCCAGCCTTCCTCAGAACTTCCTGAGAGTTCTGCAGGGCCCAGAGACCACAGTCTCTCTTCCATGTGCTACTGAGTGCTTGGGACCCAGAATTTCCCGCCTCAACAGCCTGTGTCTGCTTCCAGGGCCTGCATGGCCCTTCCACCCAGTCTACCACAATGGAATCCTATATCCAAGAGATGGCCAAGGGGTAGCCATTTGGAATGAGGGGAAGAAGTGGCTGGAATTCTTCAGGTGTTGGCCGGAGACCACAGGCATGAATATAAGATGAAATCGAGGACAGAGAGAGAGGGGAGAGCTTGCTCTACGTCCCCATGTTTCAGACAAAATTATGAAAAGTATGAGGATTCTACATGCACCCCCTGCCTAAAAGGTTATTAAGAAGGTACAGTGGGGAAGGTGGGAAGATAAAATATATTTTATTTCAAAGGGTTGGGTTAATGGGTGGGTGGGCTTCTCTTTGTACTCTGGTTCTTTCTTCACAAATGTTGGGAGTAGATCTCTGACTACAGTATCTTCATTAATTTGTAATTTAGTATCAGCAATTTTGATGCATCTTGTCTAATATTACAGATGTAAATGAAATAATACATGACCAAAGGGAGAAAAGTGAGTACTGGTCCAAAGGGTCTCGGTAGCTGGCAGTGGTGAGCAGAGTGATAAGCACCTGAGTCCTCAGCTTGCTCTCCACTAAGAGCCATATGGACTAATTTGCTCATTGACAGCTGCTTCGTTTGAAAGGAAAATATATGCATGATAGTAGTTTTCCTAATTAAAAAAAATTCTGTTTCTACCTGTGTTCCCCTCATGGGCTGCCCCTCTGATGTCCTTGTCATAGGACCATAACTTTGCCCTCTTAGAAAGTGTGTATTGTTCTGTAGGTATATTTTTTAAAACTTACACAAAGTTATGCATTTTTTCTTTGCCTTTTTCCACTTAATATTGTTTTGAAGATCTCTTAATATCGCTCTTGAAATGGCGTTTATTGCTTCTAATTCCTGCATAGTGTCCATGGAACACATTCATCATCTTTTACTCAGCCATTCCCCTGGTGGCGGTCTTTTACGTGGCTTCCAAATCTCTATTACCACAAATAAAGTGTGATCCTTAGTAAGCTGAGAATTTCTCGGAGGGATTTACCCATGAGTTAGGTATTGACAGGGCTTATGCTAACTTGTTAAGTACTGTGGGAGTGTTTTCTAGAAATGCTGAATAAATTTTAATTTCTAGGAGCTGTTTACCTGAGTCCTCCCGTCTCTACATCTTCACCAGTACTTAGTATTGCCTACTTTTCAAAATTCTGCCATTCTCATGCATTCAAGTCGTCTCTGTATTGCTGTTTGCAATCATTATTGACATTGAAAAAGAATTACAAAATGTTAGAAAATTACACCTTCCTTTCCAAACTCATGATGTGTAACTAATGCCTTTCTTATATAGTCTTGTTTTCAGTGTCTACTGTAAAGCCTGTGATGTATCTAATATTTTTTTTGTATATATGGTTGCTATGTGCCAATTATACAAAAAAATAATTGGGCAGTCTTATACTGGAAAGTGCTGGTCATGGTGGTGTGTATTTAATTGACAAAAAGGGCACTGAGCTCTAACTAATAACTTTCTTCTTACTGCTGTGCTTACTCCTTTTTGTCTATCCCTTAACAGTCCTTAAATACCCATGTTACCATATATACAAATTCACCCTATTATTAATTTTTACCTGACTTTTTAAGCATCTAGTGAGCTCTGCCACAAGAAGATTCCACAGCATCATTCCTTGGGGAGAAATGGAGCTACTGCCTAAGAGGAAGCAGAGTGAAGGTAAATGTTGAAACAATTCTGCGACAATTTGCCTTTCAAGAGAAAATTGTCCTTTGACATTAAGCGGAAAAATGTGTCTAGAACCTAGTCATTCACTTCTTAGAGAGCAGTTTAAAAGCATGAACAACCTGATGGCTGCCAAGGTTGCATTAGCATCTTTCTACTTTGTTTGAGGTGAGAAAGCCCCAGCGTGTTCTCCAGGAAAAGCTTTGATGTTGAGTCAGAGAACTTGACGATGAAGCCAAATTGCACATTTATATTCATTTACGGTCAACTCTGGTTTTTCTGTTGTTATGTCCATGCCATGGGCTTTTAATTTGGACAATAAATATGCATGGCTTTCTTTTATACTACTGCTTACATAGTTGGCTTTCAAGGTGTTTTTGTTCCAGAAGCAAGGCAGAGTTCAGAGGGTAGGTTGAGTAAAGAGAGTTTAGCATTCTGCTAGGTTGTTAGCAATGTGGGGGCAGGCACCATTCTGAAACCTATGAAGCTTCTGTAAGGCAAGAACTCCATCGGGGCGGGGGCAGGGGGGTAGTTAGGAGTTGGTGGAAGAATTTTTTAAAAAATGTGAAATTGTACTGGTAGAATGAAACTTGTTCTCTGGAGGTTGATGGAACTGTTTGACCTTGTGAACAAGGTTCATTAAATTGAATGTATTGTCTCCAAATTGTTTTATAGTGGATGCAAACATCCATTTCACCATGGCCTCTTTTCTAGGCATTCCAGAGCTCCACTGTAGGGCAGAGATGGCTGTAGGGCAGAGATGGAATCTTGTTTCCTATAAATGCATGCCAAGTAGCAGTAAACTGCTCAAAGTGATTTGGATGCCAGGGTTTAGAATCCTGACTTTCTTATTGCTAAATGATAGTTCTCCACTAATAAAGAGATTTCCCCTTTTGAACAGTATGGTAACATGGAAGGGGACAGCAAAATCTAGAAAAAGAAAAGACGTTCTTTTAGGTAGTTAAGAATCATTATCAATTATAGATCATATCTCAACTGGGTTAAGCATATTGTTTTGATAGTCTTAGGAAAAATCATTTCAGTTACTATTGCTTTATAATTAGTGCAAAGAACTACTATTTAAATGAAAATCTCCATAGCCTGCTAATTTTTAGCAGTAACATCCACTCCTTTCCTCTGCATCTTTGTTGTCCTTCCCTGTAATTTATCACTTTGTTTATCACAAGCTGGGAGAAAATAGATATCAACATTCAACAAATACCTTCAAAGCTCTGCTCACTGAGAAGTACTTCTAGAAAACAAAAAAATAGCCAAAAGTAGCACAAAGTATCGTCAGTGTAAGAATCTTCTTGAATCAGTTTTGAGATCGTTTGTGAAGTTTTTTTCACGACTACTATATACGAAAATATGGCCTAAGGGGACATGGTTTCAGGGTGATGTGTGGGCTTCCTCCTCTACTGGGTGGTTAATCTCCCCAGCCCTCATCCTGGAGCTTTAGCAATCCCATTCTTCCTTCAGTATGAATATGTTGAGCAGGTCTTTCCTTGAGGGAGGATAAAACAGGATGCCAAACTTCTGCCTCTACCTTAACTACCATGACCTCCGGCCCCAACTTGGTTCCTCTGCTTCTTGTCCAAGGTTTGCATGGGAGTGCTGGAAATGGACTAAGAATTCTCAAGGCCTGGATTTAAGTGTGGGTTTCCATCTAATCTGTTGTTTCACCTCCTATAAAATGAAAAGAATCATTATTACCTCTGAGTGTGATGCAAGGTAAAACGACTACGAATTTAAAAAGTCCACACAAATATTCTTATTATTACATTTTCTCTTGGAAATGATTGGATTCTCAGCCCAATACTGCAGAGCATGCCCTGTTCTTTATGGTTCATGACAATCTCATCCCGTACCCCCTTATTGGGGTTTTGATGTATCTGGTTTGGTATTTGATAGTTTAGAGAACTTGCTTGTTACCACTCCAGGAATGATTGCTGCTGGTCATGTTTTAGGACATCCTTCCTAGCCCCCATTAACTTGGGTGTGTTATTAGCTAGAAATGGATAAGAAGAGGACTGATACCTTAATTAGATAAAAACTGAAATGTAGAAATATTCTGATAAAATTCTAGGCGCATCGAAAGAAGCTGGTCTTTTTTCTATCCAGCTGGACTTTCTACAGCGTATCCATAATGCCAGAATTCAGGGGCCCTAAATCCAGCTGACTTCCTATAACATCCTCTGAGGCACAGCTGGGGTTGTAAACATACAATGTATTTTCAGAAAAGCAGTTCTTCTTAGATTGTCTCAATAGAAAGGTTTGTTTACTTTTTTGTGAGCATTCCATTAATAGTGTGGTAACTCGTATTGTGGATTTGGGAAAATCATTCGTAGGACTATTTGATATAACTAGAAGTGGTTAGCAGCAATTAGGTTTCCTAAAATACTGACTTGCCTTCAGTTAATGAAACATTTATATACTAACACCTGCATCAAATTAAAGTCTGGCACGCCTTAGTCTCTGTCTATACCGTGTGGTCCAGGATCAGCAGCAGCACCACCTGGGAGCTTGTTAGAAATGCTGATTCACAGGCCCACCCTAGACCTACTGGTCAGAATCCAAATTTTAACAAGATGGCTGCTGGCAGTTTGAATGTCCATTAAAGGTCAAGAGCACTGTCCCAGTTGACCTTACCCTCAGTTTTAAAAAAGAGATGAAGAAGGCAAGAATTATTTGGTGCTCTTGTCACAGAAGACTAATGAGAATCAGCAAAGCAGCTTAATTAGTAACTTGCTCATCTGTGTAGACCAGCACTAGCCAAAAGAAATAATGAGAGCTACGTGAGTAGTTTTAAATTGATAGCACGTTAAAAAGTGAAAGGAACAGATAAAATTAATAAGACATTTTATTTAACCAAGTACGTACAAAATTCAACATGAAAAAATATTGAGCTATCCTACGGTGTTTTTCATGATAAACCTTGTGTGCATATTTCACTATACCTCGGTGTGTACTAGCCACATGTCCAGTGCTCAGCAGTTGTTTGTGGTGAGTGGCTACCATATTGATGGGAACAGCTGTAGATGGGTATGTCTCCTCTCCCCACTACTCCAGGGTGCACTGAATTGCCCAGGAAAGGGGACAGCACCAGGCTTACAAGCCTGCATGCTAGAGAGGAACAGACCCAGACTCCAGGGTCCATCTCAACCCTCTCACTTGAGAGAGGGATACTTTTCCCGAATACTGGAGAGTAATTTACAGACATGAAGCTCATCTGTGCCTCAGTATTTATTTCCTGAGAACATTTTCTTACATAATGAGGATATAAGCCCAATTCATGGACTTAAAACACAATGCTCTTTTTCTAATCCACATTGTGCCAGTTGCACAAGATCAGTTTTCCTTCCTTCTCATTCCGGGATCCCACCAGGATCATATATCACATCCAAATTATTTATTCCTTTCTCAGACTTTTTTTCACCCATCTATACCCTCTAAGAAAAGCTTGACTTCTTTTATCTGGTATTTCCTGAGGACTGCCTTCAGGTTATATATTTGGGAAGGTTAACCAAATAGTTTTTTTTTTTTTTAAGATTTTATTTATTTATTCATGAGAGACACAGAGAGAGGCAGAGACACAGAGGGAGAAGCATGCTCTCTGCAGGGAGCCTGAGGCAGGACTTGATCCCAGGACTCCAGGATCAAGCGCTGAGCCACCCAGGCATCCCTAACCAAATAATTTTTAATGAAGGTACTAGTAAATAATAGTAGGAAAACAGGACTTACCACAAGGTCAGACTTGACCACAGGTCAGCACCACAAGGACTGAAGGGATCTTCCTACCCTTGGATCTCTTACAGGTGCTCCCATTGGTTGAACTTAACAAGAAATGGATAAGCAAAGCAATGCAGTTGAGTTAGCCCTTAGCGGTCAGCCTCTCAGTACAGGGAGAACAGTGCAACAGCACACAGAGTGGGTGGTGGCAGGACTAGGGGAGATAGGAAATTACTAGCACACCCAGTAAAGAAAGCAGGGTGAGCTTTCCAAGCACAGGGAGCAGCCTCTGCAAAGGCAATGAGAAATCAAAAAGTCTTACAGAACATTGTGGATTGTAGTCAGTGAGGCTAAGAAGCTAAACTGGGTCCTTTTTGTTAAGTATTGCCTATCAAACTAAGGACTTTGAAATGATGCTACTGACAATGTTTATTAATTTTTTAAAAAATTTTTTATTTATTTATGATAGTCACACACAGAGAGAGAGAGGCAGAGGCAGAGACATAGGCAGAGGGAGAAGCAGGCTCCATGCACCAGGAGCCCGACATGGGATTCGATCCCGGGTCTCCAGGATCGAGCCCTGGGCCAAAGGCAGGCGCTAAACCGCTCTGCGCCACCCAGGGTTCCTGCTTCTCCCTCTGCATCTCTCATGAATAAATAAAGAAAATCTTTTTTATTTTATTTTTTTTAAAGACTGACATGATCAGATTCATGTTTGATTTAAAAAAATAGCTCTTGGTGGCAAGGGAACAGAAATGCAAAAGAAATCAAAGTCAAGTGTTTAGCACAACAGCTCAGGGTAGGGTTGAGAAAGGTACAGAAGAGACATTTGGGCCATTTAAAAATTAGAGGATAAGGTCCAAGATGCTTGAGGTTTAATTAATAATCATTAGTATTATTGGTAATGGCAGCTGCCAGACAGTGGGCCCCTATTCTTTGACACTAGATGAGAAATCTCACCAATCTTCAGAGCAGCTCCATGAGGCAAGTGTTGTTATCACAGTGGTAATGATAAGAAATAAAAATATTTGAGTGGATGATAGTACCATGAATCTAGGTAGAAAGTATAAAGGTGCCAGTGGGGCATAGAATGAATCTTTATTGATAAGCAATTAGAAAATAGGAGAGCAAGGCTTTGCAGACTGATCTAGACTGGTGCGGGGCACTTGGGAGACATCACATTATTGATGTAAGAGCTGCAATCATCAACTCTGTAAGTCTGACTAGGATAAATACTGAATAGGAACCAACACTACCATATGTTAAGCAATGTTCAAAAAAAAAGTCAGATGTTACATGAAAAGAAGAATATCATATGTGGCCATTTTTGGTGTTGGTATAATTGGCCTATCCCAATTTAGTCTCATGATAATTGTGACTTTCCAACGGGGCCAGATTTGTAAAGGATGCACAGTTGACTATGTTGAAGATAGAAGCTCTGGTTCAACATGGCAACACTGGAAGATTCTGAATACACCACCTCCCATGGGCACATGGAACCTACAGCCACATAAGGAATACTTTCCTCTGAAAAAGACATAGAAAGGATCTGAGTAATTCCTGCACATGAGGCAAAGATGAAAAACCCAGATGGAAGGAGGTAAGACAGGCTGAGACACAGTCTAGCCACATGACCTACAATCAGAAAGAAATTCAGTGGACACAGCTTCCTCATGAAGAACTCAGGGTTTTATTTTATTTTTTAAAGATTTTATGTATGTAATCATGAGAGACACAGAAAGAGAGGCAGAGACATAGGCAGAGGGAGAAGCAGGCTCCCTGCTGGGAGCCTGATGAGGGACTCAATCCCAGGACCCTGGGATTATAACCTGAGCTGAAGGCAGATACTCTACCACTAGCCACCCAGGCATCCCAAGCTCAGGGTCTTAAATACCACCTCTGGCACCCCAACTTTTGAGACCTGCACCTGAGAAACTAGCCCCCTAAATATCTAACTTTAAAAACCAATGCACCTTGTATTCAGGAGGTCCACAAGGCTATAGAAATAGTACATAAAGGGCTCCTGTGCCTTCACTCACCTGCCTCAGGCCCCAGGACAGAAGCAGACCAGTCTTTATGTGGGGAAAGAGGCTCATTTGCTTATTTGAAACCACCATCTTCATGCTCACTGGTGGCTATGATCCCATAGCACTGGTATCTATCCCAGGAGAGCTTTTACAAGCATCTGACAGTCTAGTTTTTATGTCTGATGCCCTGATTTTTTGTTAGTACCAGCCAGGATGTGGTGGCCGGGGAGGTTGAATTCCTGAGTCCCATAGGACTAATGGCCAAAGGCAGTTCTTGGCAGGCTACAACCCCCAGGGCACTGTACAGACAGACAAAGACACACCCTTTTCATGTGGAAAGAGGACTATTTGTCAATGCAGTTTTGGCCTGAGGGTCAGGATCTAGGTTTGGCACCCATCTAGGGGCCTACAGAGGTGCTGTCAGGGGAATATAGGCCAGTGGATGCTAACTGTGCACTCTGGCTCAGCCTTGCTTTGTCTCATTGGTATCTGAAAGAAAGGAGCTTGTACACTTGTTTGGTGCCTTCATTTTTATAAATGCCACCCAGGGGAAACCTCCAGGTAGCATGGCTATGGTGGCCAGCAGTGCTTGTGCCTGACAAGACTAGAAAGAATGTGAGGAGGTGGATGGGTAGAGGGGGAGAGAGAGAGAATCTTAAGCAGGCTCCACACTCAGCATAGAGCCTGACACAGGGCTGGATCTTATAACCCAGTCTGAAACCAAGAATCAAATACTCAACCACCTGAGCCACCCAGGGCTCCAATAGACACTAGTTTCTAATCAGCCCCAATCCAGGTGCTCATTGAGAGCTTCCCCATCTGGATAATGACAGGTTGTGGCACGCACTCAACTACTGAGGGCCACTAAAAATAAAATCAGCTGTTTGGAAAATCTCAAAGGTTTGACAGAAAAACAAGAGCAAAAAACAGGTTAAAAGATGACGTTTGGGATGTCTGGGTGGCTCAGTGATTGAGCGTCTGCCTTTGGCTCAAGGCGTGATCCTGGAGACGTGGGATTGAGTCCCACATTGGGCTTCCTGCATTTTTATGTGGTGCATAGAAACAAAAACAGTTTCCAAAACTCTTAATGAAATGAAGATGAGTGATGTACCTGATAAGGAGTTCAAAATAGTGGCCATACAGTAAATCCTGTAAATAACAAAATGAGGAACTTCAAGCAGGTAGAAACTATATGAAAGTACGAAATAGCAGTCACCAAGCTGAAGAATAGAAAGTTGAAATGAAAATTACCCTAAAGGGATGCCATGCAGACTACAGGAAGCAGAAGAAAGTCAGTGAACTAAAAGACAAGGCAGTGAACTCACTCCATCAGAATACAGCCAAAAAGTAAAGAAGAAACAAAAAAAGTAAAAATAGCTTAAGAAACTTATGGAGCAACACAGGCAGATGAACACTCCACATTCACGTTACCCGACTGCCAGAAGGAGAAGGAAGACAGAATTCTCATTTGAAAAGATTATGTCTGAAAACCCCAAGACTTTGGGAAAGAAGAAGACATCTAGATCCAGGAAGCTCAGAGTTTCAAATAAGATGAACCCAAAGACAAGGAAGGAATCTTACAAGTACCAAGAGGAAAAATAGTGTTGAGAACTGGGACCCTGCAGGGCCCCTGGGTGGCTCAGTTGGTTAAATGTCTGCCTTTGGCTCAGGTCATGATCCCAGGGTCCTGGGATCGAGTACCACATCTGGCTCCCTGCTCTGCGGGCAGCCTGCTTCTCCCTCTGCCTCCAGCCCTGCCACCCTCTCTGTCTCTCATGAGTAAAGAAATATAAGAACTGGTTCCCTGCAAAAGACTATCAGAACCTTACAGGCCAAAAATGAGTGGCAGGGTATCTTCAAAGTGCTGAATAAAATATCTTCCAACCAATGACTGTCCTATCTGACAAAGTGGTCATCAGAATCAAAGGTCAGATACATAGTTACCAGACGAGCAAAAGCTAAAGGAGTTCATCTCCATTAACAAGGCTACAAGATGTTAGAGGCTTACTGGTATAAGCTTGAAATAAAAGGCACTAATTAGTAACAAGACACAAGGCATAAATCTCACTGTTAAAATATATAGCAAAGGTGGTGGATCGTGTATATCATTATAAAATCACACAGAAAGCCAGTATAAATGTTAAGCCAGAAGCAGTAAAAGTACAATAATATACAATATGTGAAGAGGGGGAGAGTGAAATTCTGAGAGGGTGAGAATGTGTTTAAACTCAAGTCATTATCAACTTAAAATAGACTGCTTACAATGAGGTTTACATATAACAACGTATATTCATAACAAAGTAAAATTCTGTTTACAGTTGTCCCTTGAACAGCATAGGTTGGAACTAAACGGATCCACTGACTGACAGTGAACTTTTTTTTGGTAACTACAGTATACTATAGTAAGTGTATTTTCCTTATGATTGTCTTAAATTTTTTTCTTCAGTTTTAGTCAATATATGTGTTAATCAGCTATGTATATTACTGGTAACACTTCCAGTCAGCAGAAGGCTATGACTAGTTAAGGTTTTGGGTTTTTACTCTAAAAACTGTAAGATAAAGAAACAAATGCATGGAAAGATATGTAGTGTTCCTGGATTGGAACAATTTTGTTAAAATGCCCATACTACCCATAGCAATCTACATAGTCAATGGAATTACTGTCAAATTTCTAATGGCGTAATTCATAGAAAGAGAGAAAACCACCATCAGTTTTATAGGAAACTGCCAAAACCCTCCAATACCAAAGCAATCCTGAGAAGAACAAAGCTTGAGGTATAATACTTCCCGATTTCCAATTTTATCACAAACCTGTATTAATCAAAATACTATGGTATGGCATAAAAACAGACCTAGATCAGTGAGAGACAGATCCTAGAAATAAATCCATACTTATATTGTCAATTAATTTATGATTAAGTAATAAGGGATACACAATGGGGAAAGGACCATCTCTTCAATAAATAGTACTGGACAAACATAACCACTCTTTTTTACCATATACAAAAATTAACTCAGAATGGATAAAAGATCTGAATTTGAGACCTAAAACCATAAAACTCCTAGAAGAAAACATAGGCAGCAAACTATTGACATTGGCTTTGGTGATGACTCTTTTTTTGGATTTGACACCAAAAGGCAACACAAAGAAAAAGCACATAAGCAGGAGTACAAGGAATCTGAATGGACATTTTTCAAAAAATGATACAAAGGGCCAACAAACAAACAAGAAGATGCTCAACATCACTCAGTATTAGAAACATGCAAATCAAAACCACAATGAGATAGCGCCTCATACCTATTATGAAGACTATTATAAAAAAGACAAGAAATCATAAGCATTGGCAAGATATCAAAAAATGGGAAGCTTGTGTGCTGTTGTGTGCAGTGTTAACTGTTGTACCCTCAAGGAAAATGCTGTGGCAGTTCCTCAAAAAATTAAAAGTAGAAACACCATGTGATCCAACATTCCACTTCTGGGTATTCAAAGAAAATGAAAACACTGATTTGAAAAGATATATGCACCCCTATGTTTATTGCAGCATGATTTACAGTAGCCCAGCTATGGTAACAGCCTAAGTATCCATGATGGACAAATGGATAAAGAAAATGTACACACACACATTGGAGTATTATTCAGCCATTAAAAGAAAGTAATCTTGACATTTGCAACAACAAAGATGGACCACTGGTGACATTATGTTAAGTAATATAAGTCGGAGAAAGATGAACACCCTATAATCTCACTTATGTGTGGAATCAGAAAAAACCCCAGCAGATACCAAGCTCATAGACACATAGATTAGGGTGGGTTGTGGGTGAGCAAATAGATGACGGTCAAAGGTTCAAACTTCCAGTTGTAAAATAAATAAGTCATGGGCATATAAGATACAGCATAGTGACTACAGTTAATAATACTGTATTGCGTATTTGAAAGTTGGTAAGAGAGTAGCTCTCATAATTTTCCATCACACACACAATGTTTCTAACTATGCGTGGTGAGGAATGTTAACTAGACTTCTTATGGGGCTCATTTCTCAATACACTCAAATATTGAGTCATGCTGTACATGAAACCACTCTAGCTCATTAATGACGCAATAGCTTCATTGCTCGGAATGAAGTATACCGGGTTTGTTCTAGACTCCACCACTATTTTGTTAGGTACACTTTCAGATTGCATATAACTTCTGCCTGGGAATTGGCACCTTTTCATATCCTAAACAGACAATGCTATTTTCCCATCGGAAAATTATTTCAGCAAAATATTTAAGTCTTTGAATTACAAGAGATAGATTTTTTTAAATGTTAGTTTTATTATAGGTAAGATTACAGCTAGATGTTGATCAAAATCCAAAGGTCTCTTGCATTAAATAGATCCCTATATTAGTGTTTCTTAATAGCCTGAAATAGTTATATTTTTCATTTTGAGGAACCAAATTGAAAATATTTTGCATTACACATATCCTACATTAGTATTTCTTAATAGCCTGAAATAGTTGTATTATATACTTTTCATTTTGAGGAACCAAATTGAAGATATTTTGCATGTGGAATAGGAATCATTTAAGGAAATAAGGAAACCACTAATCTAGCTTAATGCTTTCTATTGCTTTGGAAACATTTATTTCATCCCTTGGTTACTGGCAGTTCTATTATGGTTTAGAGACAACAATGGAAGATTTTATGGTTGATGCTTCACTGGAAGAAAAAATAGTCTTTAGATATCTGACTTCAGATAATTGTGAATCCCATAGAGGATGTACTACACATTTTTAGTGATGATATGTTTTTTAACCACAAGAAACTGTTAAACACAATTTATCCTGAGAGCTTTCTTTTAGGATCTATAATATCTTTTTGTGGATTTTTAATATATACTGTATATGGTTGTATTGTATATTATATCTCTTATTAACTCTAGTGCCATCACTAATGTTTTAATATATAACTGTATGTGCCTCAAGGGAGCAGTTTGTGTGTTTTACTGGGAAAGAGCACACAAAAAAATTCTCTCTCCTGTTCCCTTCTATTATAAATTAATATCCGCTACCAGGGGACCTCTTACGATATAAAATTGTCATCCTGTGAGTGGTATGGATGAAATTACCACGGAGGGAAGCTGAGTAGCAGCCGGAGTAGGAATAAGACAGCACCTCATCTGCTGCACATGGGACCCCTGGTATCTTATAGTAATTTATGATAAATAATTTACATTGCTAATTTCAAACTTTAATAGTCTGCATTATATTTTCCATCACAGTCCTCTCTTAATGGAAGTGCATCTTCTATACTGCAAAGGAATATTCTAATAACATGGCATCATTTTTGCCAGCTCCAGAGTATTCTGCAATTGCTATAAGGGAAGATTTCAGCCAGTAAGAGGGCCTGGAGGATGAAGGCTTTTAAGTGACATCATTGGCTGCATTGCTTTTCCTTTTGGCAGTAAAGGAGTTACAGGAGAAGGAGGTTGATGCATAATGACAGTCCTGAGAATTGTAGTGTGATGGTTGCCTGGCAACTCTACCTGTAGAAACGAAATATTGGACTTGTATCTGTATCAATCCCCTCTTGTCAAGTTTTGTAGGTATTTAATACATTAAGCTCAGCAAACACTTAAGAGCAAAAAAGGTTTGCTCATTTGATGATCCTTGGCAACTGTAGAAGGTTGCTGGAGGTCAACAAATAAGTGGTACACAATGCTGTGAATAGATCTGGCAAGTATGTGAACATCTCTTAAATGAGTCTGAGGCTCACCTTACTTACATCCCTTACTTGTATCTCTTCCAACGACAGATCTCTTCACTAGAAGAACACTTCCTGGCTGCCTTTAATGTGTGAGCTTCTGCGCTAGATGTAGGCTAGAGTAAATTGTGACGGAGCTCAAACTCCCAATCTTTTCTTCTGGGGGTACAGTTTGTCAGCTGGCACAGCTGGAGAGAAACATTCTCACTTGTCCTTGCGGATGGCACACACCCATTTGTTGTCATCTATTCTTTTTATACTCTTTCAGAGATAAAAGCAAGCTGTGGATTATGCCCAGTGCCCAGCCCATGGCTTGTGGCCCCAGTCTGGGGCCAGTGGCTTAACACCCTGGCCTCGTGGTGGTCCCAACAGCTTTATCTCTCTTGCTCGTGACTCAGCTCTACTTTCAAAGTCCTTACTACTTTTGGCTTCAGTACAACTTACCTTCACCTCATCATTGATCCTCCCCTCTATTTAAATCAGGGCCACACAGAAAAGCTGTGAGGGAAAAATGGCTAAAAGACAGCCTATTTTACTAATGAGAACACTGTCCTTAGGAATAGGGGAGTGTCTCAAAAGTCTAGAAATGGACAGGGTCTCGAGGTGAAATGTATTAAAGTGTGTTTTTAATGCATGGGTTAAGAACCTATATTGCTAATGACATGAAGGAACACTTTTTATCATTTCAGCTGTTCCAGGGTGACATTTGGTCATTAATCTTCAATACAGACCTTAGTTTAGTTGGCTGAGGAAGTCGAAAAGTACTCACTGCTTTGATCTTTGTTAGAATCATATGAATGAAAAGTCTTTTTAGTGGCCACCAAAACACAATTTCCATCAGTTGATTTTATCCTAAATCAGTACATCTGGTCATAATGAACAAAAGGGTGAGGGAACAGAGCTGAATCAAAATGATCTATTTCTCTTGCCTCTGTCACTTGCTAAGACAGCACAACGTTCTCTGCCACAGATCAAGAAAGGGCACGTTTATTAGATGTGTTACTGCATCCACTGGCATTTAGTTAGGGAAGGTAGTAGACTAGTTTATTAGGGAAAAACACCACTTACAGGAGTGAGACTTTATATGATTATCAGAGAAGCTAGGGATGTAAGGATGGAGAAGGGAGAAATGAAGGACCAAAGAAAGTCACCAACAGCTTTCTAGAAGCACTGGGGCTGGTGGGCATGGCCAGTTGCCAGGATAGGGCCATGAAGGGAAGCTGGGGATGAGCCTCTGGAAAGCCACCTCTTGCTTCCATAGGTATTCAGCCAAATGAGTGGTGGGCTCACTGAGCGGTGGGCTCACTGAGTCTGCAGTGCTATTATTCATGAGGAAGAGCTAGACACAAAGCTGGGGCCAGTGAGGACAAGCTGGTTCTCACTGGCCCCTCTGAATTGGGTTCCAGTGAACCACAGGCAGCAGCAGAGTCATAGCTGCTTCACTTCTGTCTCCCCAGCTCATACCAATTCTCTGCTCAGGACCATACAGGGAAGAGGATTTCAGAGACAGATATAAATTGTTTGCTTTTAAGGGAGCAGCAATCAAATAGGAGAAGGATGACAAAGTCATAGAAGGTTAAATATAAACAGTGATAGAAAATAAAAATGAGATTTTCATAGATGCCATATTTATAGGAAGATAGCCCTCCTGTGGATCAGCTCTGGGAGTGAAGGGTTTTTGGAGGAGGTAGCAAATGACAAAAGCTTGCAGAATATGAGGGACACAATAAGCATACCACCTGCCTTTACTGTTGGCCTTGGAAATCAAGGGAGCACAGGTGACCACAGAGGTTCAAGTAACCAAATCATTTGATTCTGTATTAGGAAAAAAGTCCTTATGGAAAAAAAAAAAAAACCCCTATGAGTTAATACCAGATTAACTCAGGAAGGATAAGTAGTTCAAAGATTAGACAATGAGAAAATGAAGGAGATAGAAAAAATACCTATTTTGAATCTTTATGGGAATCTGTAACAACCCCATATATGCCTGAAAGTGGCAGTGTATTGTGGTAGGAACCATGTTTTTCTTGTTTCAGACTTTTTGTCTTTAAATGATTTATGTGTCAGGTTGTGAGTTAACTCTAACAATTCTAATCAGCATACAGTTTGGGGTTTTTGGGGGGGGATCAGGACATAATTTGGATCACAATTATAATTTAAAAAAGCTTGTAGTTTAATTACCAATTCAGAAAAATAAATAAGGTCCAACACACACACACAAAAAAAAATAAGGTCCAGAAATGACCCAGGAAAATAAAGTAGGGCACAGGTTATAATGAAATTCAAAGTCCTGAAGTGGGTCATCTTTGAGAGTAACAGTTCCTCTCTTTCAATAGCATATCCTTTAGAACCCTCACAAATCTTAACTTGTCTTTAATTTCTCCCCTAATTTTACTTTTCCTCTCCTTGTGATAAGGCCTGGATCATTTCCACAATAGATCATCGCATTGCTACTATTCTCTATCAAAAAGCAGATGTGACAAATGCTCTACTTTTCTCTGGCATACCTCAATTTGGTTTGTAGTTTAAATCCACATAAAGCCTATTGTTAGGGGCTGAACTGTGTCCCTCTGCCCCCCCACAAATTCACATGTTCAAGCCCTAACCCCCAGTATCTCACAATATGACTGACAGGATTTAGCTTGACAGTATTGGAGATAGAGTCTTTAAAAAAGCAATTAATTTAAAATGAGGTCATTAGAGTGTGCTCTAATCCAGTATGACTGGTGTCCTTATAAGAAGAGATTAGGACACAGACACACACATGACAGCCATCTATAACGCAAGGAGAGAGGTCTCAGAAGAAACCAATCTTTCTGACACCTTGATCTTGGACATCTATCCTTCAGCAATGTGAGAAAATAAACTTTGGTGGCTTAAAACACTTGTTATGGCAGCCCTAGAAAATTAAGATAACTCTTATTTTCAAATTGGAAACAATTTATTTGGAATTGTGTCATTCTAGCCTCTAAGATAAACTAAATGGATGCAAGGCTAAAGGTTCTATCATTTTTTGTTCTCAAAATAAAAACACTACCACAGAAAGTATATAAGGATAGCTTAACCCCATTCAGGAGCTGAGATCACTATCAGAGTCAGTTTAATAAAATATATAGGACATTTAGACACAAGTTTTGTGTTTGAAACTCTTCCCTCTACAACGTAGTACTACCTGTATAATATTAAGGCTAGTTTCCTCACTTGTCAAACATGAATAAGAATTATCTGATAGGGTTCTATTCCAAGATGCCAACATGGGAAGATCTTAAACTCGCCTCCTCCCAAGAACATACCAAATAGACATAGGGAATAGTTTACTCTAGGGGGAAAAACCTTCAAAACTAGCCAAGGAACTCCTATACAATGAATGAATGAACACTCATGTTGAAGCAGGTAGGAGACATTGACAAAACCACATCAGAAACCCTACCCGTGGCATGCCACCCACAATCGAGAGAGAGGTCAAAACCCTGAGTTTCTCCTTGAGGAGCAAAGGGTTTGAATTCCACATTAGGTACCATAACTTTTAAGACTTGCGCCTGAGAAGTGAGCCCCCAAAATCTCTACTTTGAGAGTCAAGAACACTTTTGTCTTATAGATCCATCAATGTACAGCAAACTCACAAACAGTCCTTGAGGGCTTGTGCATGGACTCACCTACTTCAGAGTATAGTGCAGAGGTAGCAGACCAAAAAACAACCACTTTCTGTGACAGATGCCCATGTGCTTATCTTAGATCATCAACCTAAGGAGCAGGCATCTGCTTACCATGTATCTAGAGGTCTACAGAAATACTCTGGGGACGGAGACCAGCAGGCACCATATTTACACTCTCTGTCTTGTTCCAGATCACCGTTATATTCCAGAAAGGAGCTTCTACCCGAGTTTTGCAGCTGCAGTCCATGGAACACTTACTGGTTTCCCTGCACCACTGGCCAGGAGGATGTTATGCTTGTTGAATCCCACAGGACTGTAACAAATAGAGAAAGTGTTAAGTGGCTACTATTCCCACACACAGTGAGAGGCAGCAAACAGAAATGCCCATCTTTGCATGGAAGGGCCTATTAGCTTGTCTTCACAGCTATGGCCTCAAAGGCAAGCTTCTAAATAAACACACACCAGATCCCTGGGTGGCTCAGCAGTTAAGCGCCTGCCTTCCATGCAGGGAGTGATCCTGGAGTCCTGGGATCGAGTCCCACATTGGGCTCCCTGCATAGAGCCTGCTTCTCTCTTTGCCTATGTCTCTGCCTCTCTCTCATGAATAAATAAAGTCTTCAAAAAAAAAAAAAAAGCTAAATAAAGACACATCTGAGAGTAGACTAAATTCCTCTGTAAAGACCCTAGAGGATGGGTGCTATCTTCCTGTTCTCTGTCCACCACATTCCAGAGTTCCAGTGTCTCCCAATATGGGGTTCACACAGGTCTAAAACCCTGGTTTTTATGTCTGGTGCTCCAGTTGTTACATTTTGACTGCTGCTCAGGGAAATGGCCCTAATCGCCTGGCTCTGGTAGCCAGTAGGGCTTGCAGTTATGGGTCTCATGGGAATTCAACAAAGAGAATTCTTGGTTGCCTACCACCCCGAGGGCAGGGCACAGACAATAAACTAAAACACATCCCAAGTCTTTCTGTAAAAGAGGTCTATTTGCTTTTCCTGGAACTTTGGTCTAAAGGAACAAGATTCTGATTTTGAATTTATCTAAAATACTGAGATGCTCCCTGGGGAATGGAGGCTAGGGAATGCATCTTTATGTCACCCTCTTCCTTGCTCTAGGTCACTGGTATCTTCCAGAAAGGAGCTTGTACACTTGTCTGGTACCCCAGTATTTGTACCTGCCATTTGAGGATACCTTTAGATTGCCATATATAGTTGCCAATGGGGGTTGCACCTGCCTGCCTTATAGATCCATCAAGTTCCTCAGAACTATGTATATCTGTATTCTTTAAGAGCTGCTGTTGAAGGTTTAGTTTTCAACCAGGTGTTGACTGAGATTCTCCCCTTTGGACACTGGCAGGTCATGGTACACCTTCAACTACTGAGGGACATGAAAAATAAAATCAGCTCCTGGGACAATCCCAAAGATTTGAAAGCCAACCAAGAGCTAGGGCAGGGTTAAACCTTTACATACCTCACCTACTTGACACTGCTCCCTCAAAACTAGAAACAGTGGCTCTTTTATCTAGTGCATAGAAATAAACAGAGTCAAGCAAAATGAAGAAACAGAAATATGTTTCAAATGAAAGAACAAGATAAAACCTCAGGAGAAAACCTTAATGAAGTAAAGGCAAGTCATTTACCTGATAGAGTTCAAGATAATGTTCCTAAAAACAATGTTCCAAAGTAGCTTCTTGAACTTGGAACTTGGGTGAATAAGAGATAAACAGACCTAAAATTTCAATAATGAGATAGAAAAGAAAGCATCAGATACAAGTCAGTGAGCTGAAGAATAAAATAACTGAACTGAAAAAGACACTAAAGGGATTTAAGAGTAGACTAGATGAAGCAGAACAGATCAGTGACCTTAAAAAAGGGCAGTGAAATCACCAAATTATGGCAGCAGAGAAAAAAAAAGAAAAAAAGATGAAGATAGCTTAAATCAAGTAGAAATCAAGTAGATCAACATTCACATAATCAAAATCAAGTAGATCAACATTCACATAAGAAAGGCCACAGATGGAGAAGAGAAAAAGAAAGGAGCAGAAAACTTATTTGAAGAAATAATGGCTGAGAACTTCCTTAACCCAGAGGAGGAAGAAACCTCCAGATGCAAGCAGTCTAAAGTTTCAAATGATATGAATACAAAGAGACCCACACCAAGACACAGTATAAAAAAGCATAAAAATGTAAAGATAAGGAAAGAATCTTAAAAGCATCAAGGAAAGAGCAACTTGTTATGTATAGGAGAACCTCCATAAGACTATCAGAAGACTTTTAGTGGAAGCTTTGGAGGAGAGGAAGGAACATGATACATTTTAGTGCTAAAAGAAAAAAAATTCCATGAAGGATATCCTACCTGGCAAAGTTGTCATTCAAAATTAAGGAAGAGATAGTGAATTTACCAGACAAGAAAATGCTAAAGGAATTCATCTACAAGAAATGGTAAAGAGACTTTGCATTAATAAAGCTAAAATGAGAGGGTGCTAATTAATAAGAGGAAACCATATGAAAGTATAAGTCACACAGATCCAGGTAAATGTATATTAACATTGAGCATTATATAATATTGTAAAAGTGGTGCGTTAATCACTTCTAAAACGAGGACAAAGGTTAAGAAACAAAGTACTAAAATAACTATAACCACACTAATTGTGACAAGGGATACAGAAGAACATTTAAATTGTGGCATCTAAAACATAAATTAGTGGGTATAAAAATGTGGAACTTTAGAATGAGTTCAAAATCAGTTGTTAACATAAAACAGATATATAAATTTAACTTGTTTTATGTAAGTCTCATGGTAACCACAGAGAGTGGTTGTAGAGAAAAACCTATAGTAGATACACGGAAGATAAAGAGGTATCTAAGCAGACCATTCAAAAAAAAAAAACATTGAATCACAAAGGAATAGAACAAGAAGAAAGGAACAGAGTAACTATAAATCATCCAGAAAACAATTAATAAACTGGCAATGAGTACTTATCTCTCATACTTAAATGTCAATGGGCTAATTTCTCTATCAAAAGACTGGCTAAAGAGATTTTTAAAAGCCATCTATATGCTGCCTACAAGAGACTCATTTTACATGTAAGGAGTGACTGAAAGTAAAAGGATGGAAAAAGATATTCTATACAAATGGAAAACAACAGAAAACTAGCTATACTTAAAATTTTTGTCTTAAAGTCTATTTGTCTAACAAGAGACCAAAAAACTCTATTACATATGATAAAAGGATCAATCAAAAACGAGATATAACATTTGCTAATATTTATGCATGCAACACAGGAGCACCTAAGTATATCCAAAAAGTATTAACAGACCTAAAGGGAGAAATAGACAGGAATACCAACTCTGTAGGGAATCTTAATACCCCACCTTCACCACTGAATAGATCATCTAGATAGAAGAGGGGTAGGGAAACACTGGCCTTAAATGAAACATCAGACTAGACGGACTTAATAGATATTCACAAAACATTCCATTCAGAGGCAACGGAATACAGATTTTTCTCAAGTGTACAGGGAATATTTTCCAGGACAGACCATATGTCAGGCCACAGAATAAGTGTCAATAAATTTAAAAACATGGAAACCACACCAACCATCTTTTCCAAACACATTGCTATGAAACTAAAAACAAATTGCAAGGAGAAAACTGGTAAAGTCTCAAATAGGTTGAGAAAAACAAGATGCTCCTGAACAATGGATCAAAAGTACCAATAAAAAGAGAAAAAAATAATAACTTGACACAAATCAAAATGAATACACACAAACCAAAACTAATGAATATAGCAAAGGCAGGTCAAAGAAGGAAGTTCATAGCAGTAAATGCTACATCAAGATAGAAAAATAATCTCAAACAACCCAAATTTACCCCTCAAAAAGTAGAAAAAAGAGGAACAAACAAAACTCAAAATCTGTGGGAGAGAGGAAATAACAAAGATCACAGTAGAAACAAATGAAATTAGAAGCCAAGAAGACAATAGGAAAGGTCCATGAAACTAAGAACTACTTTTTTAGCAGATAAAATGGATAAACCTTAGCTAAACTCACCACAAAAAAAAAAGATGTCTCAAATAAATAAAATAAGAAATGACAGAGGAGTTGTTAAAACCGAAACCACAGAAACAGGAAGGGAAGTATCATAAGAGACTACTACGAACAATTACACACCAACAAATTGGACAGCCTAGAAGAAATGGAAAATTTTTTAGAAACATAAAACTTACCAAGAGTGAAGTATGAAGATGTAGGAAACAGACGAATTAAATCTTTAGGAGATTGAATCAGTAACCAAAACCCTCCCAATTAAGGAAAGTACAGGACAAGATGATGAGCTGTACTAAACAGAAAAGAATTAGTACCATTCCTTCTCAATCTCTTCCAAAAATAGAGAATGAGGGAACAATCCCAAACTCGTTTTATGAGGCATTACCCTGACCAAAACCAGACAAGAATACTTTAAGAAAGAAAATAATAGGCCAATATTCCTAATGAACATATGTGCAAAAATACTCAATATTAGCAAACCGAATTCAGAAATATTAGAGGATCATGCACCACAATTAAGTGGGATTTAATCCAGGGATGCAAGGATGGTAAATCTCTGCAAATCAATCAATGTGATACACCACATTAACAAAATGAAGGCTGAAAATTTTATGATCATCATATGTATGCAGAAAAAACATTTGACAAAATTCAACCTCCATTCCTGATAAAAATTCTCCACAAGCTAGATATAGAAAGGAGGTACCTCAACATAATAAAGGTCATATGTGACAAGCCACAGATAACATCATACTCAATGGTGAAAGGCTGAAAAGTTTTCTAGTAAGATTAGAATTAAGACAAGGATGCCCACTCTAACCACTCCTACCCAACAAAGTACTAGAAGCCAGAACAATCATGCAAGAAAAACCAAGGTATCCAAATCAGAGAAAAAGAAGGGAAATGATGGAAAACCCTAAGGCCTCCAACCAAAAAAAAAAAAAAAAAAAAAAAACCTGTTAAAAACAACTATTAAATGCATCAGTAAAGTTACCAAATACAAAACTAATAAATAAAAGTTGGTTGTGTTTCCATACACTAACAATGAACCTTTGGAAACAGAAATAAAGAAAACAATCCCATTTATACTGGCATCAAAACCAATAGAATATCTGGGAATAAATCTAACCAAAGAGGTGTAAGACCCTGTAGACTCAAAACTACAAAATACTGATTGAAGAAAACAGAAACAAATGGTACGATATTGCTTGTTCATGGATTAGAAAACTTTAATATTGTTAAAATGTCTATACTACACCAAGCCATTTATAGCTTTAATGTAATCTCTCTGAAAGTTCCATGGCCTCACTTAGAGAACTAGAAAAAAATACTACTAAATTTGTATGGAAGTACAAACCCCCCAAGTAGTCAAAGCAACCCTGTGGAAGTAAAATAGCACTGGAGGCATTTCCTGATTTCAAACTCTATCACAAAGGTGTATTAATATTATGATATTATCACAAGAATAGACACATAAGCAATAGAAAAGTACTGAGATACAAAATAAAAACTCTCACATATACGGTCAATTGATATTTATCAAAAGTGCCCAGATACTCAAAGGGAAAAGAAAGCCTCTTCAAAAAATGGTGCTGGGAGAACTGGATACCTGACATTTCTCACAAATACAAATTTGCAGTCATAAAGACTGCAATCTTAAACTATAAAATGCATAGAAGAAAACAGGGAAGAACCTCTTTGACATGGCTCTCAATGATGATTTTTGGATTTGACACCAAAAGCAAAATAAACAAGAGAGACAATATCAAACTAAAAACCTTACAGTAAAGGAAATCATCAACAAAATGAAAAGGAAACCTACTGAATGGGAGAAAATATGTGGAAATTATATATCTAAAAAGGGGTTAATAACCAAAATATGTGGAAAAACTCCTACAACTCAATAGTAAAAAAAAAAACAAAACTCTAACAATCCAATTGAAAATAATGGGCAGAGGATCTGAATAGACATTTTCCCAAAGAAGACATAGACATGGTGAACAGGTACAGGTAAAGATGGTCAGCATCACTAATAATCAAGAAAATGCAAATCAAACCTATCTCACACCTGTGAGAATGACGGTCATCAAAAAGAGAAGAAATACAGAGAAGGATATGGGAAAAAGGGAACCTTGTGCACTCCTGTTTGGAGTATAGATTGTGGCCTCAAGAAAAACGGATGACAGTTCCCTAAAAAATTAAAATCAGGAACAATTCCGTTTTTGTGTATTTATCTGAGAAAAGGAAAAAATGCTAACTTGAAAAGATCTATGAACTCATGCCCTCCCATAATCAGTGCAGCATATGTACAATAGCCAAGATATGGAAGCACATATTGGATGCTTGTTGATGGATGGATTAAAAAAATGTGTTAGAGGTACACAGTGGAGTATTATTCAGTGTAAAAATGAAAGTAATCTTGCCATATGTGACAATATAGAGAGATAGAGAGATCTCGAGGGTATTATGGTAAGTGAAATAAATCAAATAGAGAAGGACAAGTACCACAGGATCTCACTTACAGGTAGAATCTAAAAAACTAAAGACAGTGAAAAAGAAAGAAAGAAACTGAGGTCATAGAATGGATTGCTGGTTGTCAGAATGAGTGAAGTAGTGAAGTGGGTCAAAAGGCACAGCCTTCTAGTTGTGAAATAAAGAAGTCATTCCAGGGAAGCAACGATGGTTCACCTATCTAAAAATCAATCAACACGGATTACTACATTAACAAAAGGAAGGATCAAAATTATATGGTCATGTCATTAGGTACAGTAAAAGTATCTGACAAAATTCAACATCTGTTCATGATAAAAACTCTCAACAAAGTGGGTTTGAAGAGAAGATACTTCAACATAATAAAGACTACATGTGACAAGTCCAGAGTGAACATCATACTCAATGGTGAAAAAGCAATTTGCTTTTCCTTTAAGATCAGGAGCAGGACAAGGATGTCTACTCTCACCAGTTTGATTCAACATAGTACTGGAAGTCCTTATCCCAGCCATTAGGGAAGAAATAAAAAGCATACAATTTGGTAAAGAAGAAGTCAAGATATCAGTATGTGTAGATGACAAAGAAAGCCCCTAAGATTCTGCCAAAAAACTATTACAAGTAATACATGAATTCATTAGGGTCACATGGTATGAAAATCTTACACAGAAATCTGTTGCATCTCTAAACACTAATTACAAAGTAGGAGAAACAGAAATTAAGAAAATAATTCCATTTACAAATGCACCAAAAAGAGTAAAATACCTAGGAATAAACTTAGCCAAGGAGGTAAAAGAACATTACTTTCAAAATAATAAAACAGTGATAAAAGAAATTGAAGATGAAACAAATGGGAATATATACTCATGAATTGGAAGATATTGTTAAAATATGCATACTACCCAAAGCAATGTACAGACGCAATGCAATCCCTATCAAAATACCAACAATATTTTCCCCAGAACTAGAATAATACTAAAATTTGTCTAGAACCACAAATGACACTGAATAGCCAAAGCAATTCTGAGAAAGAAGAATAAAGCTGCTGGTGTGACAGTCTCAGATTTCAAGATATCCTCCAAAGCTATGATAATTAAAACAGGATGGTACTGGTACAAAAACACGGCATAAAGATCAATGGAATAGAATGGAGATCCCCCAAATAAACCTATACTATATGATCAATTAATTTATGACAAAGAGCCAAGAGTATACAATGAAGGAAAAGACAATAAATGGTATTGGGGAAAACTAGACAGCTACATGCAAAAGAGAGAGAGAGAGAGAGAGAACACCCACTTTCTTTCACCATACACAAAAATAAACTAAAAATGGACTAAGGACCTAAATATGAGACCTGAAATTATAAAACTCCTAGAAGAAAATCTAAGCAGTAATCTCTTAGATATTGGCTGTAGCAACATTTTTCTAGATATGTCCTCTTGCAAGGAAACAAAAGCAAAAATAAACTACTGGGACCACACCAAAATAAAAAGCTTTTGCACAGCAAAGTAAAGCATTGACAAAATAAAACACAGCCTACTGAAAGGGTGCAGATTGGCAAATAATATATGAAATAAGGGGCTGATACCCAAAATATACAGAGAACTCATACAACTCAACACCAAAAAACAAATAATCCAATTTAAAATGATCAGAGGACCAGAATAGACATATTTTTTTCCCAAAGAAAACATACAGATGGCCAACAGATGTAAAAAGAGGCTCAATATCACTAATCAGGGAAATGCAAATCAGAACCGCAATGAGATCTCACACCATACCTGTTGGAATAGCTAGTGTGAAAAAAGACAAGACATAGTAAATGCCGACAAGATATGGAGACAAAGGAACCCTCTTCCCAGTGGAAATGTAAGTTGGTTCATCCACTTTGGAAAACAATATGGAGGTTCCTCAAATAATTATAAAGAGAAATACCATATGATACAGCAATTCCACTACTGAGTATTTACCTAAAGCAAATGTATTTTCCTAACTGAAAAAAAATTGGTGCACATAGGTGGCTCAGTAGGTTAAGCATCCGACTCTTGATCTCAGCTCATCTTGATCTCAGGATTTTGAGTTCAAGCCCCAAGTTGAGCTCCATGTTGGACATAGAGCCTACTTGAAAAAATATATATTTACATATGTCTTACATATGTAAGACATATGTTATATATGATCTACACATGTAAATATATATTTATATGTACACATACACATACATAGATATACATATATAAGTCTATATTTGTTGCAGCTATTATTTACAACAGCCAAATTATGGAAGCGACTAAAGTGTCCAGTGATAGATAACTGGAAAAAGAAGAGTGTTGTGTGTGTGTGTGTGTGTATACACAATGGAATATTACTCAGCCATGAAAGAAGAATGAAATCTTGCTATTGGCAACAATATGAATGGACTTAGAGAGTATTATACTAAGTGAATTAAGTCAGAATGAGAAAGAAAAATACAGTATTGTTTCATGTCTATATGGAATGTAAAAAACAAAGGAACAAACACATTTTATACACAAACATTATAAATACAAGAACAAACTGATGGTTTGGTAGGGAGTAGAGTGGAAGGGAATGGACAAAATAGATGAAGGACAGTGGGAGGTCCAGGCTTCCAGTTATGGAATTGATAAGTCATGGGGAGGATATGTACAGCATAGGGAAAACAGTCAATGACATTGCAAATGGTGTTGTATGGTGACAGGTGGTAGCTACAGTTGTGGTGAACACAGCATAACACAGAGTTGTCAAATCACTATGCTGTACACTTCAAACTAATTTAACATTGAGTGTCAACTGTAATTCAATAAAAAAGTAGACATGGAAGTAACCGGGATGTAAGGTATAGCATGGTGTTTGTAATGAATACATAGTGTGTATTTGAAAGATGCCTAGAGAGTACATCTTAAAAGTTTCAACACACTCAAAAAATTGTAAATTTGAGGTGATGGATGGGAATTAGATATATTGTGATGCCCATTTTGCAATATATACAAATATTGAACCATGATATTGTAAACCTGAAACTGGTATAATGTGACATGTCAATCATGTAAAAAAAAAAAAAGATGCAGCTCAGGGAATAAAAGTGAGATAATGTTAACAAAAGCACTTTGTAAACTGTAAAACATGCAGCACCAGTAAGTCATTAACATGAGTGACAACCAAAAATGCTATATGGTGGTATCAGATGTAAGTACTACATTGCCAACTAGATACAAGAAGTCTCAGGAAATATCTACTAATTACTAATATTTAGAGATAATCACAGTGGAATCAGAGCAAATGGTGACAATGATTCAAAAATGCAAAAATTTGTACAAGAAATGGTGGCCTAAATTTCTACCCAGTGTGAGAAGCTCCATGATTATTAGCCAGCCAAGGTTTCTTTTGTTCCCTCTAGGTATATCAGACCATTGTTTTCCTCTTCATCTTTGTTTGTTTGTTTGTTTGTTTGTTTCCAGCTCAAAAGCATGACTTCTGACTTTCTGAGCAGCTGACTAAGCTCTTCTAAAATCAACAGGGGAAAACCATCATGAGGAATGGCAAGTGGCTGGGATGGTGCTGCCAGCATACATGACCCCTAGTGACAAGTCACATGTTGACAAAAAAAATGCAGCCTTCCCCATTCAGGTCCCAGCTCTGTCACAAATGGCTCAGTTACTAATAGAGCTAAACTACTCTGGAGGAAATTTCTGACAGAAAAACTCCTCCCTCTTTCTTTTTCTTTCTTTCTTTTTTTTTTTTTTTTGTTTTACTTTGCGATAGTGATGGTGATATGAAAGTGGGGGTGGGGCAGGATGCAGACCCTCAGTCTTTCCTCTGTGTGTCAGTAACAGTCATCTGAGCAGATTGTATTGTTAGGGCAAGTAAACCTCTAACCACTGCTTTGACCACAGAGGCCAGAGATGTTTGTGTTTGTTTCAAGACATGGAGTCCAGAGTCAAGGTCTGGTATTTTGCTGGTGGCTGCTGAAGAGGAGGGATTTGGCTTCTGGCAGAACATAAAGCCAAGCTGACAACAAAGCTTTCCTTTCAAGCTATCCAAATGAACACATTTCTAATCTGAAATTCAAATACTTGACAACAGAGAGCCTGTGAGCTGGGCTTTGAACAGGAAATTGCTTCATGGTTTTAGCATAATGAATTAGGCAGTTAGACTAAATCCATTTAGTAGGAAAAGAATGCTTTCACATGCTTTCTGAAAGAAAGGGGGGGGGAGCCTTCTTAATTTCCCAAATTTCTCAGGACTTAGAGCCACAAATGCTCCATGTAAATTTTGTCTGTTGTGTTCTAGGGTTGGTCTGTAAAAAGGCAGCTGAGCTCAGTATTCAGAAATGATCTTTGTTAGAAAATGCTGTGTCTTTTACTGCTGGGGGAATGGAAGGTGATGAACACAGGTTAGGAGGGTCTCATCCTTCTCTGTGCCCTGTAGTTTCCCTGACAATGGTGAATGCATTTAAATTCTGGAGGCCAGTCCTAGTCACTGACAGTGTTAAGTCCAGCAGACACAACATGCCGTTGGGAACGGGTACAGTGGGTAGATGCGGAGGAAAGAAAGACAGACAAGTACCATATGCCCCGTCCATGGGGCAGGCTCTCCCCATTCCCAGTCCTTGTGGTCAGAGTCACACCTCTAGCTCTCAGTTCTGAGCACAGAAGGGTGTACTCCCTCAGTTCGGTTTGTGACAACAGGGGCAGCAGGGAGACTTCCAGCAGGGCAGGGGGAGGGCTGTGGAGGGGGGGGGGGGAAGTTTGCTTGTGTCGGATCCATGTAACAGGGCTGACCTAGAGAAGGTCTGCTGACAGACATCCCTTGGGAAAGACAGAACTTGGGGGGAAAAATCGAAAGGAAAGGCATGAGTGAGGATGATAAGGTAAGCAAAAAGGACAAAGACCCTGGAAGAAGAGCTGGTTAAATCCTGTCCTGGGCAAGTTTGCCAGAGAAGGCTGATTTGTAACCAAGCTGCAGCAGCATTTCCTAGCAGTGCTGACTCTCGACATGGTTGCGTGCGGCTCTGCCTCTAAGCTTTGAGCCCAAGACAGCCAAGTCACCAGCATTCTGTGTAATCATTCTTATACCAGAGCAAACATGTAACGAGGTCTGACATGTCTGCATTCACAACTTGCTAGTTAATACATCCAAACTGTTTCTTGCTCCCCTCCACTATAGTAACAAAATGTCAATAAATATGGTTTCTTTTTAGTCATTGTTTTCCACTTTCCTATCAGAGGGAACAGTAAAGTCCTTCCAGTTGGCATGGTGATAGAGACACGAAGACAGATTCCATTACAAAAAGATGTTTTAAAAACCATTAAACTGTGCCAAGCATCTAATTCCAGTTTATAGTTATAAATAAAAGAGAGCATGTCCTAATTTCCTCATTGCTAAGGAATCATGCCTCTTGGCAGGGGAGGGGAGAACTTGGTGTATTTACAGACTGGCTATATGATCACCTACCTGAATGGGTACATGATGAATTAAGATGAGAAATACTGACATTTCAATGCATTACAAGTTCTAATCTGGCATAGTAATGATCACCCCAGGAACAAAATATGAATATTTAACGGATACTGGGCCTCATGAGTTATGCTGAGACACCAACCAGAACTAGTCAAGTTCATTCGGGATGGTCTTTCAACCTAAGGAGTGAGAGATGGGCAGAGAGGAGAGTCTGAGGGTCAAGAAGTTTGCATTGATAAAGGTAGAGCAGGCTGGAATTCCAAATTTAAGCCTGCCACTAAACAATGAGCTTTCCTTCAGCATAATGTTCTGGAGTCTAGGGGGAGGGAGTGCCAACAAAGGTGATATTTGGGCAATGAGGGATACACAGCAGCAGGTTCTCTCTCTTGCCTATGGAAGCCAAAATCCTTTAAATTGGGGCAAAGTCTTCAATTCTTTGACCAAGGATTAAGTAGACAATATAAGTGAGCCTGAAGAGCAAAAGAGAAATAAATTCATGTTGAAGTAGAAAGGACTGATATCTGAGTTATGTTATGGGGTGGAGAGAAATCTCCAATGAAATGTTTCTTAAATATAGGTGTTTGCAGATGCTTAGGACGTCTTTGTGGATCCACATTTTGCAAACCCTAGTTCAAGGCCAAGTGCATTACGCTGCAAGGTGAAACGACATGGATGAGAATGGTCAGAAGCACTAGAGACAGTCAAAGGGCTCCTCAGATGTTTCCACCCAGCAGAGAGGAGAGAAGGGGTGTGTGCCCCCCCAGGGAACTTGGAGGATGGGGAGGAAAGTTTAGCCAGAACAGACCTGTTAAAAGTTCACTATTTCTTTCAGATGTGATGATTTATCTTAAAATATCTTGAGTAATTTATTTTCAGTTCCAGTATCTGCTCATGTTTACTTTGATATAAAAATCGTTTAAAATGACTAACATGGTAATCTGAGCTTCACAAGAGGTACCATGCTTATTGTATGGCCATGCCTGGCTCCCTGCCCCTGAGCTGTGTCCAATTTGAGTAATATAGACCTGGGGCCAGCTCTTGACAAAATCGTTATGAAGTGAGCTGTTCCAAGCCCAGCTCTGACTGGTGCCCTCTTATTCAGTCCTAACTCAAAATAACTCAACTAGGCAAAGTAATCTAAAGGGAATGTCCCTCTTCTTCTGGCTCTTCCAGGCTGCCTTTAAAAAATTAATGGAAAGCATAACTTGGTGACTACTATCTTTGTCCATACCTCAACTGCTAGTGATTTTGCATCTCCTTTGAGATGATTTTCCCCCCTTTTACAATGTAAAGTATCCTTAGAAACAAATTGCTAGTAAGAAATTCAAATTGATGGCAAATGCAAATTTATCCAGTCCACCCAAATTGTCTTCCTCTTCTCACCCTTGTGGAAATAAGAGATTTTAATTAAGTATCAAGCAGAGGCAGACGGCAAGCCATACAGGTTAAATATTGAGGGAAAACCCTCTAGTTTTTGCATGTCTGTTACAGGCCATTTTCCTGCTGGGTTTTACCATGTGGTCCCTTAGCCTGGGGATTATAAGGTATTCTGGGGCCTGTGTGACCCACCTCTACTGGTGGGGCTGATGGAGCCTTTCCAACATTGCAAGAAATCATTCCCTTTTAAAAACAGAAACAAAACCTAACCAAACAAAACAAGTTGGAGAAACATCAGCCATTTGTTTGTATCATTTCACTAATGTTCGTTAAAACATTTTTAATAAAACATAATGTTTAATGTGTATATGTGGGCATTATTAGAAATTACTTCTTCCTTTCCTTAACTGATTTCTTCAGTTATAAAAGAAGCAGAATAATACCCATGGTCTTAGGCATAATCTTTTGTTGACTGCAGAATCAATGCAGGACAACAGCTTCAAACATCATACATTTATGTACTATCTTCATTTACTACTGACACCTATTTTTCATTGTATAACTTTAAATTATTTTTGTTTTCTTGGGCTTTTTCCAAGCAAAAATATCTAAGAAATTATAGTGATATGAGAAACACACTTAAGTGAGTCTCTAAATATATTAAAATAAGTAAGGACATAACTACTAACATACAAGACAGAAAAAAACATTTTCATCTGCCATAAAAATCATCCCAAGAATCCCTGATTAACACATTCAAAATAGCTAGCACCAGATTACATCATTTCCTACTGTGGCCAGTAAGGGGTTCAACACCAAGGGAGGACATGGACAGCATGGTTCATATTCTGCAGGTGATGGTAACTCCACAGGATGAAGCTGGGCATAGAGTTCCAAGGAGGAGGAATTTGGGCTTTCTTTTGGAATTCCTGGGGGAGATTGAGGGCTAAAGAGAGTGCACTACTGAATCCAAACATGCAGAGCTGACACGGAAGCACAATGAAATTTCTCTTATTCCTCTTATTTGTCCTGGATCACTATATTGCAGAAATGGAGACAGAAAATCAATTTTGAAGGATGAAGCAAAAGATGCCTATTAAAGAGGAGCAGAATATGCCAATTTGACATAAGGATTTGGGGACATCTCCCCAAAATATGCCACTTTTGACATGAAGATAATTTTGGGCTTTGGCAACTGAAAAGCAGCAGCTTTTCTTTTTAAAAGAAGAGGTTTCTAAAAAAAAAAAAAAAAAAAAAAAAAAAAAAGAAGAGGTTTCTGCCCTCCCTTTATTTGTGTAAAACCACCACATAAATTTGTAAAGGTGTCTCCCGTACTCCCCTCTCTACCAGCAATGACAGAAGATAGTCACTGGAGACTACACTAGACCTGTAGTAGTCCGGAGATTGCACCAGAGAAGTCTATGTAACAAACCTTGCCAAAGCCTTCATCTGTCATTAGTTTCCTCTGTATATTTGCCTTCCCAAAGTCTGTTGCCTCTAGAAGCTCAGAATCCTTTTCTTGTGTATTACCACTTCTCTTTCTAGTATATTACCACATTTATTGTTTCTTTGTTGATTTGTTAAATTGCTGAAGTTTTAACCATCCCTTTGAGTTACGACTCATCATTGGGTATTCCCATATGTATATGTGATACACATGCCAATAAACTTTTATTTGTTTTTATCCTATAATTTGTCTTTTTTTCCCTTAATTTAAGAGATCCTGAGATGGGTAGAGGAATATATTTCTTTCCTTCCCTACGCTACCTCTTAGTTTCCTCTGTACTTTTGAGTACCTATAGATGATTTTCTTCTCACCACAATGGTTATAGCAGAATGAGATCTGTTGATTAAAAAAAAAATCAATGTCTCTTTTATCTTTTGGGGCAAACCCATATTGAGGGCTCATGAAATGATTGCCACTTTTGTGTCTGCAGTCCTTGAACATGGCAAAAGTGATGGGCATTTTCCTGGGCAAGTGTGCAGGTTTTGCCAAAGTTTTCAGCCAAAGTGTAATGTTACCATGAATGGGCCCAGAGAACTGCCCCAAGGGTAGCCAGAAAGACTGCATGCTGCCATGACACTGATTAGGCAGGGGAACACATGCACATCATGTCCAAATGGATTCTTAAAAGGCCTGGGAAATGAACTGCTCTGGGCAAACATCTCACTCAGAACCGTCTTTATTTTCAGCCATTCTCCCTCTGGGGTACAATTATCACTTGGGAAAATTAAAGAAAATATATGAGAGTGGGGGATCAAGGAATAGGTCTTGTTACTGTTCTTATTAGTTATTCAGCAAATCACTAAATAGATGAAAGTTACCTGATTATTTGCATGGAGTATTATCTAAGGGCTACCATTGTACCCCTGGACACTGTTCTATTACTTAATTTTATTACAACAGTGACAAGTATCCTGTGCTTACCATGTGAGGGTCACTCTTCTGAGTTCTTTGCTTACACCAAATTGTTTTCTTAATCTATTTAATCCTCACTGTAAATGATCTTATATAATATATATATATATTCCCATTTTATAGATGGAAAACTAAGCCCAGAGTGGTTAAATGGCCTACATGATGTAGAGTAAAACAGAGCTTTGAGAATCCTAGCAGCTGGGTTTCAGACTCTGTGCTCACAAATACTAGGCTATTCTGCTTTGTTTACTAAATATGGGAGGGATGAATGGGTAGATGGATAGGAGAGAGGGTATAGTAGATTATGTGACTGAGTGAGAATCATGTGTCTGATCCTGTGTGGGACCAGAACCTTAATGCTCTAACTCCTCTTCCTTTAATCAAAATATTATGGTCTGCCTTTTCCCTCAAAAACACATCTAAATAAAGGAATGGAAGGTAGACTTAGGATTGCCTATAGGGTATTCGGGGGAAAATGTTACCAGATCAACAACAAACCCTGGGTGAAGAAATACTGTATGTACCCTAACATTAATATTTGTCCTTAAGGCATTAGTGGTAAATCAGAGAATTCAGGATTGTGTGTTGTTTGTTTGCTTTTGCAGAACAGACAGGATATGTTATTTAATTCTTCATCTGTTTTCCTTATTATATCTCCTGATGAAAATCCATTCAGAATGGTCGAGCTCCTTGAAATAGGGTATGTGCATGAGAACTTTCTTTAATATTATAGTTGGGTTGGAATTACCTTGAATTTTAGAAACACTTGTCACAATGGCATCTTCAAATTAAAGCTCTAGGCCAGTATTTAGATATGAATATGCTAAAAGCATAATAGGGTCAGATCATCCTTCTTTTTATTGCATTCAGTATCCATTATTGAAATACATCCCATAGGGTGTCACCCATGCGCTAGGCTGTAGAGTTCAGGAATCATACACCCTAAGCCAGAAATCCACCTAAGGGCTGTGTGACCTGAGGCTTATTATGTAACCTCTCTGTGCCACTGTCTCTTCTTGTGTAAAATGCTCTAAGATTACCCTGTGACTGTGAGATGGTCTGTGCAATTATTTATCAGCACAGTGCCTGATACCTTGTAAACACTTAATAAATGATAGGTAGGAATGAATGAACACATGTGCAACTTTCATCTATGATATAATAAATAATGTTTTCATTCAATAAAAATACTTATATTAGAAAAAGGGTCTGGCTCTAGGTCTTTCACAGAATATGTACTCACCAGGTGTTAAATGTGTATCTTAATTATCCAACTGATGGCCTCCTGGTACATGCTCTTTCTGTAATGCTATATGTAAAATAATCCCCCCTGCGGCATTCCAATGAATAAAGCAGGCCAATAATCGGAGTATGTCTCCTCCACAGTAAGCACAACTGTGGTTTGAAAATTGCCTTTCAGGAACATAACATCATTTTTCCTTAGCTGTTTCACTCCTGTACTTATCTCATAACTTTGAAGCAGATTAATCCATTAAAAGGTATACTCCTCGTGTTTAGTAATTGCCAGTAAAGTCTAATCAGATAGCAAGTGCCACAGAAGAGCCTTCAAGAAATACTATAAGATAATTAAAACATAAAGGTTATGCAAAAGTAGCAAATCAATAGAGACAGTAAACACGGTTTATCAACAGTCCCGAGAACATTTTTTCAATTCTAAAATGTAAATGGACTTGGGGTAGAATGAGCGGCTAGGATGACAGATAGGATCCTGGTAACAGTTTAATTAACTCCAGTTTCCTGCATGTTAAAGGTTGCTTCAGCCCACTGGCTCATGTAACAAACCCTCTTAGGATTTTGTTAGCTGGTGTCTGATATGAAGACCAGGCAGCCTTTCCTGCTTACAGGGTTACATTTTGCCCTCCTCCTCCGGAGACCTTATCAAAACACAGCCCTCTATTTTCTCTATAAATACACAGATATTTTTAATTTCAGCTAAAATGGTTTGACTTTGTAATCAAGGTAAATGAAACACACACACACACACACACACACACTGCCTAAGTAATGAGAAGGGTTCAGTGGGAAGAATTGTGTAATTAAAATTATATATTAAAATTCACATGTAGTGTGTGTGGAATTTTAGAACCACCATGGCAGCTCTCCAGATGATTCATTTGCTGTTTTTAATTCTTCTATAATGTAGGCTATTTTATAATTAACTGCAGAACTATGTCACTTGGTTAGTTCAACCCAATGAAAGGGATAGATAATACGGAATGTTTACTATTAATGTATACTGAAACTGCTACTCTGAGCATGCCCTGTAAAGAACAGTTATTGACTGTTCTTGGTGAGCCATTTTACATGGAATATATTCAGTGGTTTTTGTTTGTTTGTGTTATTGGGATTTGTGTGTGTGTGTGTGTGTGTGTGTGTCTTTTTCTTGCAATCACAAATTAGTTAAAACTATAGGAGATGGTGATGGTAAACTTCATTTGAAGAATTGCAATACTTAAAAAAAATCACTGTGAGGGCCAAGAGTTAGTTAAAAGACAAATTCTTTTTTCTAGCCTGGTAGAATTAGGTTTCACACAATTAACTTTATCTTTAGTAAATAAAGGAGTTACTTAACCTCTGCCCTTACAGAAAGAAGTTCTTGATATTTTTCTTTGTAAAGGGCAAGAAACCTATTATGGCTTATTTATTCATGTTGTTAAAAGGTTATTCTTGAAGATTGGGATATAGAGGCACATAATATGTAATCTTTGTTAATAAAGATCTATATACTCTACCATTTAAAGAAGCTAGTTATTATAGGATGCTCATGAGTACTGTGAACAAGAGACTTTTTTTTTCTGTTATTCCCACAGGAGAGATTATCAAGCTGTCGGTAAAGGACTCATTTTCTTTAAATTAGAAATCACCAAGGTATCCTGTGTAGAGGATATTAAAAGTGAGTGTAGTAATGCCATCTTATTGCAAGATGAGCTAGAGGTAAGTACATCACTATGGTTTTGAAATGATATGTCGAAAATGCCAACTACCAGTGATTTAAAAAATTTCTCTTTCCACACTTAGGGTTTTTATTCTGAAGCAGAAATCTAAGCTTGTCCTTTTAAACAATGATTTAGAGGAAGAAATTTAACACCCCCTGCTTGCAGCATCTATTTTTCAGTAAATCTATACTTTCTCTGCCCTCTGCCATGTTATCAGTCATCCGTATCCCAGAGGAAATGCTTCAGGCTCGGGGTTAAATTAAGGTTCTATCTCTAGTGATTGTCTAGAAAGCTGTCTACATTCTCAAACAAACTTATCTGCATTATATACAGCCATAAATGCTTCCTGCCAAGCAGAGACACCTTTTTTTCCTCCATGATGCCAGTGGTAAGATTACTACTGGCCAGTTGAAAATTAACAGAAAAGCCACAATTACATTTCATTATAAATTGTAAATAGGTCGCACTCAATCAATCTAGTACTCTGATGCCGAAATCAACATGGGATATGGGATGGCCTATACTCTCACTTAGAAAAACAGGTCTACGGAGATGCACCACCTTCCTCTTTCTCAAAATAATATTCTGTAAATCATGCTACTTCATACCACCTTTCTTTGACAGTTTGGTGATCTCTCTTCTGCTCGTGTGGGTTAAGCATGGCACCTGACGAGATCCCTTGTTTTAGAATTTCTTAACAAATAAAAAAAATTGAAAAACATATGTAATATAAATTAGTTTTACTAAACAGAAGAATGGCCTCAGACATCAGGGTTAGTCCAGGTCAAAGGTAACATTCTGATAAAAATATTCAACACACTTCATCACACACACACCTTCACACATACACACGCATTCTTTTTCCTACCACTTAAGCCAAACCCACTTAAGTGTCCTTTGTACATAAATAATGTAAAACACATAGGGTTTTATCACCTTCAGTGAGAGAGAATGAATGCGCCACTACATTTAGGAGCTAAATGAAGCCTAGTTCACAAAGAATGATTGCATAATAACTTAGGATAAAATCTCTGTGAGGTGTGGAAGGAGGCATACAGAAAAATACTCGAGGAGGACAAGAGTAGCTTCCCCTACCTCACTACTTCACTAGCAAACCACAGTGCAGTGGAAGGGAGGGAAGGAGGGAGTGGGGAAGAATACTTCATATGGTATGTTTTGCCACTCAATTCATTAACTTATTCATTTAATAAACACATTGGGCACCTACTAGGCATAATTTTCCAGCCCTAGGGATATGCGAGTAACACAACAGATGAAGTCTATATACTCATGGAGCTTACATTCTAGTGGGAGAAGACAGATAAACATGCACACATTTGACAAAGGTTAGTGCCACTAAGAAAAATGGAGAAGGGGAAGACACTGTTTTGTATAAGGACTCAGAAAAAGTCCCATAAGTACGGTAACATTTGAGCAGCTATCTTTATGGAGTAAGGGAACACATGGAGGCCATGTAGATATAAAGAGGAAGAGCACTGCAAGCAGAGAAAACAGCAAGCACAAAGGCCCTGGGGTACTCAGAAAAGCAGGGAAGGCAGTGTGGCTGGGCTAGAGGAAAAGCAGTAGGAATGACGGCAGAAAGGTGGTAGGCTCTCATATAACCTGTGAGTAAGCTTGAGAGAGATCATGGAACACCTTGAAGGCCACTGTCAGTGCTTTGAGCACTATGAAAGGAGTACTGTGGTCTGACAAAGGTTTTTAGAACATGACTATGTCTTCTGTGTGCAGAACCGACTAAGTGGATGGAGGTGGGGTGGGAAGAGTTGTTAGGGGTTCTGCAACCAACTGAGGAAGATATTACGGTGGCTTGGACCACAGTGTTGAAAATGGAGGAGGGGAGAAGCAGTCAACGTTTAGATATATTGTGAAAGAGCCTAAAAATTTACTGTCAGATTCAACACAGTGTAGGAATAAGGATGACTACAAGACTTCTGGTTGGTAAAATTGGAAAAATGCATTTGCCATTTACAAAAACGGGGGTGACTTCAGGGGAGCAAGAGGTAAGGATGGAAGGGGTTCAGATAAGAGCTTGATAAATGGACCCAAGTTTGAGATACTAATAAGACATCCAACTGGAGCTGTCAATGAGAGAATTTGATACATGAGCCTGGAATGGAGGGAAGAGATCCAGGATGGAGATACAAATTTTTTTTTTAATTAATTTTTATTGGTGTTCAATTTACCAACATACAGAACAACACCCAGTGCTCATCCCATCAAGTGTCCACCTCAGTGCCCGTCACCCCTTCCCCTCCAACACCCGCCCTCCTCCCCTTCCACCACCCCTAGTTCGTTTCCCCGAGTTAGGAGTCTTTATGTTCTGTCTCCCTTCCTGATATTTCCCAACATTTCTTTTCCCTTCCTTTATATTCCCTTTCACTATTATTCATATTCCCCAAATGAATGAGAACATACACTGTTTGTCCTTCTCCGATTGACTTATTTCACTCAGCATAATACCCTCCAGTTCCATCCACGTTGAAGCAAATGGTGGGTATTTGTCGTTTCTAATTGCTGAGTAATATTCCATTGTATACATAAACCACATCTTCTTTATCCATTCATCTTTCAATGGACACCGAGGCTCCTTCCACAGTTTGGCTATTGTGGCCATTGCTGATAGAAACATCGGGGTGCAGGTGTCCCGACGTTTCATTGTATCTGTATCTTTGGGGTAAATCCCCAACAGTGCAATTGCTGGGTCGTAGGGCAGGTCTATTTTTAACTCTTTGAGGAACCTCCACACAGTTTTCCAGAGTGGCTGCACCAGTTCACATTCCCACCAACAGTGTAAGAGGGTTCCCTTTTCTCCGCATCCTCTCCAACATTTGTTGTTTCCTGCCTTGTTAATTTTCCCCATTCTCACTGGTGTGAGGTGGTATCTCATTGTGGTTTTGATTTGTATTTCCCTGATGGCAAGTGATGCAGAGCATTTTCTCATGTGCTTGTTGGCCATGTCCATGTCTTCCTCTGTGAGATTTCTCTTCATGTCTTTTGCCCATTTCATGATTGGATTGTTTGTTTCTTTGGTGTTGAGTTTAATAAGTTCTTTATAGATTTTGGAAACTAGCCCTTTATCTGATATGTCATTTGCAAATATCTTCTCCCATTCTGTAGGTTGTCTTTTAGTTTTGTTGACTGTATCCTTTGCTGTGCAAAAGCTTCTTATCTTGATGAAGTCCCAATAGTTCATTTTTGCTTTTGTTTCTTTTGCCTTCGTGGATGTATCTTGCAAGAAGTTACTGTGGCCAAGTTCAAAAAGGGTGTTGCCTGTGTTCTCCTCTAGGATTTTGATGGAATCTTGTCTCACATTTAGATCTCTCATCCATTTTGAGTTTATCTTTGTGTATGGTGAAAGAGAGTGGTCCAGTTTCATTCTTCTGCATGTGGATGTCCAATTTTCCCAGCACCATTTATTGAAGAGACTGTCTTTCTTCCAATGGATACTCTTTCCTCCTTTATCGAATATTAGATGACCGTACATTTCAGGGTCCACTTCTGGGTTCTCTATTCTGTTCCATTGATCTATGTGTCTGTTTTTGTGCCAGTACCACACTGTCTTGATGACCACAGCTTTGTAGTACAACCTGAAATCTGGCATTGTGATGCCCCCAGCTATGGTTTTCTTTTTTAAAATTCCCCTGGCTATTCAGGGTCTTTTCTGATTCCACACAAATCTTAAAATAATTTGTTCTAACTCTCTGAAGAAAGTCCATGGTATTTTGATAGGGATTGCATTAAACGTATAAATTGCCCTGGGTAACATTGACATTTTTACAATATTAATTCTGCCAATCCATGAGCATGGAATATTTTTCCATCTCTTTGTGTCTTCCTCAATTTCTTTCAGAAGTGTTCTATAGTTTTGAGGGTATAGATCTTTTACCTCTTTGGTTAGGTTTATTCCTAGGTATCTTATGCTTTTGGGTGCAATTGTAAATGGGATTGACTCCTTAATTTCTCTTTCTTCAGTCTCATTGTTAGTGTATAGAAATGCCATTGATTTCTGGGCATTGATTTTGTATCCTGCCACGCTACCAAATTGCTGTATGAGTTCTACCAATCTTGGGGTGGAGGCTTTTGGGTTTTCTATGTAGAGTATCATGTCATCGGCGAAGAGGGAGAGTTTGACTTCTTCTTTGCCAATTTGAATGCCTTTAATGTCTTTTTGTTGTCTGATTGCTGAGGCGAGGACTTCCAGAACTATGTTGAACAGCAGTGGTGAGAGTGGACATCCCTGTCTTGTTCCTGATCTTAGGGGAAAGGCTCCCAGTGCTTCCCCATTGAGAATGATATTTGCTGTGGGCTTTTCGTAGATGGCTTTTAAGATGTCGAGGAAAGTTCCCTCTATCCCAACACTCTGAAGGGTTTTGATCAGGAATGGATGCTGTATTTTGTCAAATGCTTTCTCTGCATCTAATGAGAGGATCATATGGTTCTTGGTTTTTCTCTTGCTGATATGATGAATCACATTGATGGTTTTACGAGTGTTGAACCAGCCTTGTGTCCCGGGGATAAATCCTACTTGGTCATGGTGAATAATTTTCTTAATGTGTTGTTGGATCCTATTGGCTAGTATCTTGTTGAGAATTTTTGCATCCATGTTCATCAGGGATATTGGTCTGTAATTCTCCTTTTTGGTGGGGTCTTTGTCTGGTTTCGGAATTAAGGTGATGCTGGCCTCATAGAACGAATTTGGAAGTATTCCATCTCTTTCTATCTTTCCAAACAGCTTTAGTAGAATAGGTATGATTTCCTCTTTAAACGTTTGATAGAATTCCCCTGGGAAGCCATCTGGCCCTGGACTCTTGTGTCTTGGGAGGTTTTTGATGACTGCTTCAATTTCCTCCCTGGTTATTGGCCTGTTCAGGTTTTCTATTTCTTCCTGCTCCAGTTTTGGTAGTTTGTGGCTTTCCAGGAATGCATCCATTTCTTCTAGATTTCCTAATTTATTGGCGTACAGCTGTTCATAATATGTTTTTAAAATCGTTTGTATTTCCTTGGTGTTGGTAGTGATCTCTCCTTTCTCATTCATGATTTTATTAATTTGAGTCTTCTCTCTCTTCTTTTTAATAAGGTTGGCTAATGGTTTATCTATCTTATTAATTCTTTCAAAGAACCAACTCCTGGTTCTGTTGATCTGTTCCACAGTTCTTTTGGTCTCGATATCATTGAGTTCTGCTCGAATTTTAATTAACTGTCTTCTTCTGCTGGGGGTGGGGTCTATTTGTTGCTTTTTCTCTAGTTCCTTTATGTGTAAGGTGAGCTTTTGAATTTGAGATCTTTCCAGTTTTTGAATGGATGCTTGTATTGCGATGTATTTCCCCCTCAGGACTGCTTTTGCTGCATCCCAAAGATTTTGAACGGTTGTATCTTCATTCTCATTAGTTTCCATGAATCTTTTTAATTCTTCCTTAATTTCCTGGTTGACCTTTTCATCTTTTAGCAGGATGGTCCTTAACCTCCACGTGTTTGTGGTCCTTCCATACTTCTTGTTGTGATTAAGTTCTAATTTCAAGGCATTATGGTCTGAGAATATACAGGGGACTATCCCGATCTTTTGGTATCGGTTCAGACCCGATTTGTGACCCAGTATGTGGTCTATTCTTGAGAAAGTTCCATGTGCACTTGAGAAGAATGTGTATTCAGTTGAGTTTGGATGTAGAGTTCTGTAGATATCTGTGAAATCCATCTGGTTCAGTGTATCATTTAAAGCTCTCGTTTCTTTGGAGATGTTGTGCTTAGAAGACCTATCCAGGGTAGAAAGAGCTAGATTGAAGTCACCAAGTATAAGTGTATTATTATCAAGGTATTTCTTGAGTTTGGTTATTAATTGGTTTAAATATTTGGCAGCTCCCACATCCGGGGCATATATATTGAGGATTGTTAAGTCCTCTTGTTGGATAGATCCTTTGAGTATGAGATAGTGTTCCTCTTCATCTCTCACTATAGTCTTTGGGGTAAATTTTAATTTATCTGATATAAGGATGGCAACCCCTGCTTTCTTTTGAGGACCATTTGAATGGTAAATGGTTCTCCAACCTTTTATTTTCAGGTTGTAGGTGTCCTTCTGTCTAAAATGAGTCTCTTGTAGACAGCAAATAGATGGGTCCTACTTTTTTATCCAGTCTGAAACCCTGCGCCTTTTGATGGGGTCATTAAGCCCATTCACGTTCAGAGTTACTATTGATAGATATGAGTTTAGTGTCATCATATCTATTCAGTCCTTGTTTTTGTGGATTGTTCCACTGAACTTCTTCTTAAAGTGGAATTTTAAGAGTCCCCCTTAAAATTTCTTGCAGAGCTGGTTTGGAGGTTACATATTCTTTCAGTTCCTGCCTGTCTTGGAAGCTCTTTATCTCTCCTTCCATTTTGAATGAAAGCCTTGCTGGGTAAAGTATTCTTGGTTGCATGTTCTTCTCATTTAGGACCCTGAAAATATCCTGCCAGCCCTTTCTGGCCTGCCAGGTCTCTGTGGAGAGGTCTGCTGTTACCCTAATATTCCTCCCCATAAAAGTCAGGGACTTTTTTTCTCTTGCTGCTTTAAGGATCTTCTCCTTATCTTTGGAATTTGCAAGCTTCACTATTAAATGTCGAGGTGTTGAACGGTTTTTGTTGATTTTAGGGGGGGTTCTCTCTATTTCCTGGATCTGAATGCCTGTTTCCCTTCCCAGGTTAGGAAAGTTTTCAGCTAGGATTTGTTCAAATACATATTCTAGCCCTCTGTCCCTTTCGGCGCCCTCAGGAACCCCAATTAAACGTAGGTTTTTCTTCCTCAGGCTGTCATTTATTTCCCTTAATCTATCCTCATGATCTTTTAATTGCGTGTCTCTTTTTTCCTCAGTTTCCCTCTTTGCCATCAACTTGTCTTCTATGTCACTCACTCGTTGTTCCACCTCGTTAACCCTCGTCGTTAGGACTTCTAGCTTGGATTGCATCTCATTTAATTGATTTTTAATTTCTGCCTGATTGGATCTAAATTCTGCAGTCATGAAGTCTCTTGAGTCCTTTATGGTTTTTTCTAGAGCCACAAGTAGCTGTAAAATAGTGCTTCTGAATTGGCTTTCTGACATTGAATTGTAATCCATATTTTGTAACTCTGTGGGAGAGTGGGCTGTTTCTGATTCTTTTTTTTGAGGTGAGGTTTTCCTTCTAGTCATTTTGCTCAGTGCAGAGTGGCCAAAAACAAGTTGTATTGGGAAAAGGAGAAAAAGAGAGAGAAGGAAAGAAAAGAGAAAAAGAAAAAAGAGAAAGAAGAAAAAAAAAGGGGGAAAAAGAGAAGAAAAATAAAGAAAAAGAAAGAAAGGAGAAAAAAGAAAAAAAGGGGGGGGTGGGGGAAGCAATCAGAAATCAAGAAGAAAGAGAGAGAAAAAAAAGCACAAAACAAAACAAAACAAAAAAACAAAAAAAAAACCAAAAAACACGGGGGAGTATCTTCCGATTCTGTATACTTTAAGTCCCTTGACTTCCCCTGGAACTGGTCCGTCTCTTTGGTCTTCTGGGGGAGGGGCCTGCTGTGCTGATTCTCAGGTGTTAGCACTTGGGGGAGCTGCTCTGCCCCTGCCTGGTGCAGGGCTCAGTGGGGGGTGTTCACCCCGTGAGGCCCCGGGAGGAAGCCACAGTGGCGGGGGCAGCTCTGGAGCCCTGGAGTCAGCTCCCGCAGTAGCTCCGGGGCTCTCCGTCTGCAGGGCCTGGGGGCTCCCGGGCGGGGCCGCTGATCTGCTCAGTTCCAGGCAGGAGCGTCCTCGCTGTCCTGGGCCCTCCCGGCCTCTGCCTGTCCCGGGGGAGGCCGGATCCTGGGCTGTGTCCCGGCGCCCTGTGCTCCGGGGCCTGCGCTGTTGGATTCGCGCCGCCGCCCGAGCCCCTCCGAGCTGTTCCCGGAGCCGCGCCGCCCCCTCCCGGAGCTTCTTCCTCCGCCCGAGCCGCCGCCGCTGAGCTGTTCCCGGAGCCCCGCAGCCCCCTCCGCGGAGCCGCCGCCCGAGCCCCTCCGAGCTGCTCCGGGTCCCGCCGAGCGCTGCAGCCCTTAGGGAGCTCGGCGCATCTCCCGGGGCGCAGTTCCTCTGTTACTGTCCCCAGGATCTGGGGATCCTGCTCCAATTCCCCGGGAGGCCTTTTCCCCGGGAAGGTTGGTGCAGCTCCTGCTCCTCCGGGACGGGGCTCTCCTGTCCTGGGGACACTCGCCCCGGCCTCAGCCCGGCTCCTCGCGGGGCCCCTCCCCCTTGGAGGCCTTTTGTTTCTTTATTTCTTTTTTCCCGTCTTCCTACCTTGATAGAAGCGCGAACTCTTCTCACTGTAGCGTTCCAGCTGGTCTCTCTTTAAATCTCAGGCCGAATTCGTAGATTTTCAGGATGATTGGATGGTTTTCTAGGTAATTTGTTGAGGACAGGTGACCTGGAGACCCTGCTCTGCCGCCATCTTGCCCCTCCCCCTGGAGATACAAATTTAAAGTCATCCAGATATGTATCAATATAGCACTTAAATCCATAAAATTGGATAAGCTCACCAAAGAAGCACATGTAGACAGAGGAGAATTTTGATTGCTGAGCTTGGCAAATTCAGAGACTTAGCGAGTTGAAAGGTGGGGTAGAACAGGCAAAGAAAACCAAGTAAGAAAAAAAAAAAAAAAAAAAAAAAAGAAAACCAAGTAAGGTAGCTGGTAAGCTAGGGAGGATAATCAAGTAAGAGAGTTGTTTCAGAAGTCAAATGGAAATGCTTCAAGGAGGTTTTAATGCATCCTGTCAATTCTGCTGATATAGAAAGTAAGAGTGGAACAGAGACATGACCACTGGGTTAGGCTGTGAAGGTTATTAAGGATCTCAGCTGGAGCTCCATCAGTAGAGTGATGAGGACAAGATAGAAGGGAGAAAAGGATCTAGCACATATCTAGAACTAGGAGTTCTAGATGGGGCAATACCTAGAGAGGGGCCTGGGTGGGATTATTTTTAAGGGGGGAGATATTACAATACATTTGTATATAGATGAAAGTGACCTAAGAGAAAGGAAAACCTTTAAGACACACAAGAGAGAGGAAATAATAGTACACATGTGTACTGGGTAGCCACAAAAGTCTATTAATAACTTGCACTTTACAGACTGAAAATCCTATGTGGTCTTATAAGTTCATGTCAGGTTACATAAAGAGAAATGGGTCAGACTAGATGACAGCAAAGCTACCTAATAAGAGGACACAATGATTACATATTTTCATCCATCTAAAAGGTATATTCAACACCAGGGGTGATAGTCACTTGGTAAAGCAGAACCATGAATATATCAAAAGCATCCAAAGTTCAGTTCTCCTACTTTCTACTGATGAAAGTGATGTTCAAGTAAAAAAAAATAGACAGTAGGGTTGATCTTACAACAAAACCGTAGGTGAAAAAAGGTAAACATATTTTTGTCTTGTGTACCGTCGATTCACATTGAATTCAGAACCCGGAGATGTGAAGAACACAATTCTGTGGCACTACTGAAACTTACGATTTGTTTCATTAAATTTGAATTATCTTTGTGAGATTTACACAGCCTGAGGTTTCAGACAGAGTATTTGAATGAACGTAATTTTAGGGACCGATGTACTGTCCTGCCATGAATGCCACAAGCTCAGTCCCTCTCTATTGCCTCCAGCTTCTACCTTTGGGTACCTAGCCCACATGTGAAGGTATGTCCCATATTCATGACCATCTATTGAGACCATCTGATATAATCCAGTAGCCCTAGTTTCTGATCCACATTAAGATTATATACTCTTAGAAGGTTCTCTCAACAGCTTTTCTAAGTGAATTTTTTACAATTTAACTAGACAACAGACTTGAGAGCAAGAACCACCTCCTATAGTCCTGCACCATGTTGAGAGCTAGAACTTCATTCTATTAAGCATGTTCTTTCTACGTGTGCTAGTTGGGTTCTTTCATGTTGCTAGAAAATAGCTATTTTGGGTAACGTCAAATGGAAAGGTATCAAAAAACAAAAACAAAAACAAAAACAAATGGAAAGGTATCTACTGCAAGGATACACAGGAAAGTAAGGAAAACAAGAAATAATTTCAACTGTTACATATCCAGATGTCATGAGATGGCAATACTATTCAAGAAATAGGACATTATTTAAAATACCTTATATCCCCAGTGAACATATAATACATCTGTTGCCCTCATCTTTGGGAGATGTTATCCGTATCTTTAAGTCATTACCCACAGAAGCCTCTCTGAACTCTTCTCTACTGTGGAGCTGATGTGGAGGCATGGTTTTCCAGCCTGGGAGTTGCATATCTCTAACTATGTATTTTGGCCTCTAACTGTTGCACCAACTATCCACTCTCCTCAAGAGAAAGGCTAATATTGATTTAATCATTTTCCTGAGGTTCCATCAATATCACTGGCAGCTGCTGCTTTGTGGATTCACTTGCAGATTCAAAATCGTCCCCATCATTAAACGTAGTGGTTTCATGAACTTCAGTCCTGGTTGGTCTCTCCTCATTTCCCGCTCTGTTGTCCTCCAGGTGATGTCATTCAGCTACGTTCTTGGCTTTGACTAATATCCACACCTGTGTCATTTTAACTGCTCAGCTGCTTCTCTCTTTCACCTATCAGCTCAAGTGTCACTTTCTACAAGAAGTCACGTTTGCCCCATTGTGTGTCTCACTATGACTCCATCCTCCTTATAATCTGTTGTGACAAAGAGACATTTTGACATATATGTAGTACACCTGACTACTATTTATTTCTCTTGCTAAACTGTAAGGTTCAGGAGGGTAGAGCCTGTGTGTGTTTGGATTAGGCACTGTGTCACCAGTTCCTTGCAGAGCATTTGGCACTTAGGAGTTCAAAAATTAATCAAAGCTCAAATGAAACCTCTATTTTAGATTTTTCACAGTGAAAAGAATTTCTATGCTAAACAATGCCACAGGCCCCCATGTCTGATCTATCAGCAATGATCTGACAGGTGGAGTCACACAGAGCAAAACAGAGAATCTTCTCCATCCATTTTCTTTGGGAAAAAGTTTGGAGAATGGTAGACCTGTGAACTAATTTCTAATACTTTTTATCCTATTTATAGCTGATTAACAATGTCCAGATTTTCCTTACAGGATTGAGTCAGCAGCTAAGAGTAAAATATATATTCATCACTGTGACTCCCAGTAACATGTCTCTGGGAGATTAATGTATGTCAATGACTCACTAAACTCTATAAATATTTATTGACAAGGTATACCAGGATAAATGTTTTGAGAAAAAGAATACTGTTTGGGGTGTGCTTTGATTTTCAAAATTTGGAGTTGCTGAGACAAAGAAGTGTTTTATTTATTTCATTTAAAGATATTACACTGGAGTAAGTATGTCAATCGTCCAAGATTTAATGACCTTTTTTTCTTAGAGCTGCAAATAATCGGATTCCACATCACTGGGCTCCACTCTATATTTTAAATCAAGATAATCATTTAAACATTTTATTCATTTTGTTTTAAACTCTAACAACACTTGTAAATTAATTGGAATGAAAACTGTTTAATAAGTTATTAGCCATAACTAATTCATAGTTAATAATTAGAAACAACCCCTTCTCTTGCATTGGTATGCTCTGTTATTGATTTAACTTTCATTTTTCTGCTCATTTTTTCCTTATAAACTCTCTGGAGTTCCCCTATTAAATATATTCTATTACATAAAAGAAAAATAATTCAAATCTGAATGAAACTAATTTTATCAATTTTTTAGAAGTGAATAATGTTACAATTACTTAAAAAAAAGATTGTTGACATATCCAAAGCAGTATATACTATATCTGGAAGGGGCAAAAAAAAACTAAAACTAATTACTACTTTTTGTTTCTATATGAAAACAGTGACTTTTTAAATGACTTAATCAACAGTAGAGAAAATTATATAAATTAAAAATCTTATATAAACCCAAATACAATTATCCAAATATTACAAATGGAGTAATTTGATGACCATGGATATATACAAACAAAAGGATATATGAAGAGATAGAATTTTATGAAATTTTTCTTGAAAAACATGAGATTAGTTTTTCTAACTTAATGAAAAAAAGAAATATGAATTGCTGTATCACAAGTACATGTTTCACTTCAAGAAAAAAAAGATTATGAAAAACCTAAACAGATGGGAGTTTTCAAAGTCTAATTCTTGGGGCACCTGGGTGGTTCACTCAGTTAAAAGTCTGGCTCTTGATTTCTGCTCAGGTCATGATCTCAGGATTGTGAGATTGAGCCCAGCTTTGGGCTCGTGCTGGGCATGGAGCCTGTTTAAGATCCGCTCCCCTCTCTCCCTCTGCCCCTCCCTCCTTGCTTGTACATACATTCTCTCTGTCAAAAAAAAAAAGGGGGGGGGAACAAATCAGATTCTTAAGCTTTAGGCAATATTGATCATTGATCCAGAGCCTGCTATAAAAGATGTTGACATCAAATATTAGGGCATCAAAAATTCCCCTTTCATGTTTTCCTCTTTATCTCCTGGTTTTTGGTAGTTGTTAAGGGTTATAACATTTACATTGTATTCTGTAATCATATTTCCTTAGGTTTTAAAGTCTAGATGGCATATTTGTTTACTTGTATATATCCATTTCTGTATTCTTAAGTTCTTTTTATTTGTTTAGGAAAAACTTTTATATTCAATTACTTTTTAAAAGAAGGTCTCTTGGATGGTTATTTCTTGAGGTTGTACATCTACTGCAATGCCCATTTTATATGTATTCAATCAGGGTTCACCAGGGAATTGAGACAATCAGTCCAGGTGTTTCAAGAAGGGGTGATTTTGATAGGAGTTAGATGTTGACTAAACTGCTAAAAGAGATCAATGCAAGTCAAGGAATCTGACATTTAGGAAATCAGGAAGGACAAAAACCTGAGAAGGTCATCACCAATGACCTCAATGGCCTCCAGCACGCACACGAGTACTCTGCAAGAGGATGCCTGGAAGTTGCCACAGGCCAGCAGAACCCATGGGCTTGCCTGCTGCCAGCACCAAGCCAGGCTGGCTTCTGCATCTGCTCTGCCTTCTAAATTTTATGCAAGTCCCTCTCACTGGTGGAGTCCAATCTGGAACTCTACCGGCTAGGATAGCAGAAAATAGCATTCCCAGCCTTCATACTTTAAGATATGAATGGGAGAGTGGGTACATAAAAGGGTCAGATAATTCCTGGTTGCCACCCAGACAACTGTGATTTATTTTAACATTCTGGAAACATATATTGTTTCCCATAGAAATCTTCACCTGTGACTACTGGCATTGAATACTGCTGGTAAGCCTGCCCATCCTGCTACCTTATTATTATTTTTTAAAACCTAGATAGCAAAGAGCTTTATTCTTGAAGTCCAATAATATCATCCAGACTCTTGGTAATAATAATATAATTAGACACAAATAGCAAGTGTGTACTAATTCCTCTGTAAGAAGAATATTTTTCTAAGCTCTTACCATAGTTGGCCATATTGTTTGCATAGACCAACGGAATTTGAGGAGAAATGGCATGGTAGCATGGAAAATAAATGTGCCTAACACTTTTTAGGTCCTTTCTAGTAAAATGTACAGTGGAGGGCAGCCCCGGTGGTGCAGCAGTTTAGCACTGCCTGCAACCCAGGGTGTGATCCTGGAGACCAGGGATCAAGTCCCACGTCGGGCTCTCTGCATGGAGCCTGCTCTTCCCTCTGCCTGTGACTCTGCCCCCCACTCTATGAATAAATAAATAAAATCTTTAAAAATAAATAAAATGTACAGTGGACATTCCATTCTGGCAGTATTTTTATTTCTAAATATCTGTTCTAAGGCAGTGTTTAATTATGATTACAAGGTATATATAGGTGTTCATGCACCATTGTTCATTTATCACAGTGGGCCATTGGGAATAACTAAATATTTATTAATAGGGTAATGATCAAATAAACTATAGGAATATACAGAATGCAGACTACTAAGCATGATGTTGGCATAGATCTATATTTAAAAGTTGGAAAGATCTTCAAGAAATTGTTAAAATATTGTTAAATTTTAAAAGTTGCAGGAAAAGTATATACTACAATTCCATTTATGTGCAACACTAAATTTATGTATTATATGTATATACAGGGCCAAGAAAAGGTAGAGGAATATTTAATCATGCTAAATATGGTTACTTCTGGAGTGGTGATGATTTTGGAATCTGAGGAATGGGGTAGGAAGACATTTTATTCTATGTCATTCTGTACTATTATTTTCACAGTGGTAATGTATTTGTTACTCTGTAATAAACTAAAAGCTAAAAGGACATCTTATTGTTTAATGGATAATCCTTATTACTTTTTTGATAGGTGATGTGAGAGAGAATTGGGATGAAAGAAGCAAGAGGAAACTATCATTTATTGAGTAACTATGTCTGTTGCTTGCTGTGTCATGCATTCTACTTAGTGATGTTCATGCCAATCTCTGAGATGTAATGGTGTAATCCATCTATTGGAGATGAGGAAACTGATTCCATAATCTTTGCTTAATCCAGTATCACACTACTGACAAAGGGCTCAGCCAAGGTCAAGACCCAAGACCTCTCTAACTGCCATATTGTTGTAGTTCATAAGACAAGCCAATGGTGGTTATATAGGTTTCATTTATTTTGTAACAACCGCACACAGTAAGCTATGTGTTTTGGAGTGAATGACAAAAGGGCTGGGCAGCCTGGATAGGATTTCCAAAATAACTTGGCATTTCTCTAAGTTTTTAGGTTTTTTCTTTTCCTGCTTCTTCCACACTTGTTTATTCTTTTTCTTCATCCTTTTTTAAATATTTTATTTATTTATTTATGAAAGACACACAGAGAGAGAGAGGCAGCGACACAGGCAGAGGGAGAAGCAGGTCCTTGCAGGGAGCCCTTCGTGGGACTCGATCCCGGGTCTCCAGGATCACGCCCTGGGCTGAAGGTGGCGTTTAAACCACTGAGTCACCCAGGCTGCCCTGTTTATTCTTTTTTATCATATTCCTGCACCTAGATATTCTCTGACTTTGAGTTACTCATTTTTCAAAAGGAGCTTTCTCGTTATATATACTCTGGGCCCAGCAGAAATGAAATGTTTCTATGTGGACTAAACTTAGAATGAACCAAGAGCATTTGATATTTTAATAATAGATCCCATTCTAGATGATCATAAAGGTTGTTTTAAAATAACCAAAGGGAAAATTAGATAGTCCAGATAGTATCCCAAGAGAATTTCATGAAGTTTTTCTATCTAATTTTAGCTGCTTTATTAACTTGGGCCATCAAACCAAAATAATTCTTCCTCTATGTACTCAGCCAGTTAATATTGAGCTGGGATTTTCAGGAAGACACGACAAGAGTTCATAACTTTGTTATCTAAGTAACCTCATAAAATCATACCAAGAATACTAACTAATAGTGCTATAAACTGTATGGATAATATGAATGAAAGCATCCTACTATATAACTATTGAGTGATGGCTTCTGATAATTTATATCAAGTCTTTATTAGTTTTCCTTAGTTACCAGAAGGTAATAACCAATATTTTTATTTTTTAGTTTCAGAAACTTAAACAGGAACAAAGGCCTCTCTATTGGTGTGTACAAAGAAAGGAGAACAAATAAACACCAATTCCAAATGTTCATCCTTTGTTTTAAGGGTTAACACTGTCTAGGTTTTAGGACCCTTCCCCTCAGAATTAAAGAATTAGAACACACATGGGACTGATATTTCCCCGAGGCAATTAATGTGAACTGCACCTGCTTCAATCTGACTATAACTAAAACTTGTATCATGCTTTCTCCACCCAAGTCCATACAGCTTCTCGATGACCCAGCTTTGGTCCACCAGAGAGAGACCATGTCTTGCAATTCTCTCATCCAAAGTTGTTAGACTGACCTTGAGAGTCTAATCATTTTGGCTTATAGCCTCCTACAACCCCACCATAGAAAAGGGGATCTAATTATGTTGAAAGAGATAAAATTAATAATCCAAATTAGTCTCTGGCTGTGACACATGTCCCAGTACAAATCTGTTTAACACTTTCAGCTAAAATATACTCACCATCTGAGCCCTGAAACTGTGTTTTCCATGACAGAAAAACTATAGCAAGGATATATTTTCAAGGAAAATGACTGATACAAAGGCTCCGAGCTGGTTTTACCCTTTTCATCCCAGTTCTCCTGGTTAGGTAAGTGACAGAACGTTTAAAGAAAGCTGTATTTCTGAATTAAATGCATCAATATCTATGAATTAGTTTGAATTGGTCAAATTCAACAGAAAGTCCTAAAAATCTTCCAATGGTGGCATTAAAAAGGATTTCAGAGATTATGTAATTCAAATTCCCTAATTTTACAGATGAGGAAGCAGCATCCCAGAAGATGAAGGAAATCCTGCAAGGCCAAAATGGGTAATTTGAGGCAAAGTAAGATTTGATTGAATTACCTGACTACAAACCTAATTCTCTTCCTAAACTGCCTAATGAATCACCAATAAAGAGCTTGATGACACTGAATTGGAATTTTGAACTTGGTCGAGTATATTTATGGAATCAGTATGTTATACTGAATAGGTATAATAATTGATGCTCTATCAATATCATGTCCATTTTTTTTAAGACTTCTATCCACAAGTAGATATATTTCATTTACTTGGATCTTCTTGATTATTTTTCAATAATATTAATAATTTCCACATGTATAGACCTTTCACAACTTTATTAGCTTTATTCCTATGTATCTTAATATTTTGCTATTGAAAGGAGTTTTTTTTAAATAAATTTATTTTTTATGGTGTTCAATTTGCCAACATATAGAATAACACCCAGTGCTCATCCCATCAAGTGCCCATCTCAGTGCCCGTCACCCAGTCACCTCCACCCCCCGCCCACCTCCCCTTCTACCACCCCTAGTTCGTTTCCCAGAGTTAGGAGTCTTTCATGTTCTGTCTCCCTTTCCGATATTTCCCACTCATTTTTTCTCCTTTCCCCTTTATTCTCTTTCACTATTTTTTATATTCCCCAAATGAATGAGAACATATAATGTTTGGCCTTCTCCAATTGACTTATGAAAGGAGTTTTAAAATTTATATTTTCAATTTGTTGCTGGTACATAAAATGGATTTTTATATATTGATTTTTACATTCACTGACATCCCTAAATGATTTTTATTTCTATTAAGTTGTAGATTCTTTGCATTTTTCTTTATAAATAATCATGTCTTCTATAAATGTATTTGTTAAGGTAAAAGTTGCTCTCTGACAAATATACCCATAAATATCAGTGTCTTTCTTTTTTTTTATTTTTAATTAATTTTTATTGGTGTTCAATTTACCAACATACAGAAAAACACCCAGTGCTCATCCCGTCAAGTGTCCACCTCAGTGCCCGTTACCCATTCCCCTCCAACACCCGCCCTCCTCCCCTTCCACCACCCCTAGTTCGTTTCCCCGAGTTAGGAGTCTTTATGTTCTGTCTCCCTTCCTGATATTTCCCAACATTTCTTTTCCCTTCCTTTATATTCCCTTTCACTATTATTTATATTCCCCAAATGAATGAGAACATACACTGTTTGTCCTTCTCCGATTGACCTATTTCACTCAGCATAATACCCTCCAGTTCCATCCACGTTGAAGCAAATGGTGGGTATTTGTCGTTTCTAATTGCTGAGTAATATTCCATTGTATACATAAACCACATCTTCTTTATCCATTCATCTTTCGATGGACACCGAGGCTCCTTCCACAGTTTGGCTATTGCAGCCATTGCTGATAGAAACATCGGGGTGCAGGTGTCCCGACGTTTCATTGCATCTGAATCTTTGGGGTAAATCCCCAACAGTGCAATTGCTGGGTCGTAGGGCAGGTCTATTTTTAACTCTTTGAGGAACCTCCACACAGTTTTCCAGAGTGGCTGCACCAGTTCACATTCCCACCAACAGTGTAAGAGGGTTCCCTTTTCTCCGCACCCTCTCCAACATTTGTTGTTTCCTGCCTTGTTAATTTTCCCCATTCTCACTGGTGTGAGGTGGTATCTCATTGTGGTTTTGATTTGTATTTCCCTGATGGCAAGTGATGCAGAGCATTTTCTCATGTGCTTGTTGGCCATGTCCATGTCTTCCTCTGTGAGATTTCTCTTCATGTCTTTTGCCCATTTCATGATTGGATTGTTTGTTTCTTTGGTGTTGAGTTTAATAAGTTCTTTATAGATTTTGGAAACTAGCCCTTTATCTGATATGTCATTTGCAAATATCTTCTCCCATTCTGTAGGTTGTCTTTTAGTTTTGTTGACTGTATCCTTTGCTGTGCAAAAGCTTCTTATCTTGATGAAGTCCCAATAGTTCATTCTTGCTTTTGTTTCCTTTGCCTTTGTGGATGTATCTTGCAAGAAGTTACTGTGGCCAAGTTCAAAAAGGATCATGTCCATTTTTAAATACATAACGTATTGTAGGTGTCCTTGAATACTTACAAATCTATACAGGTTTATAATTTCCCATCTCGCATTGGGCTTTGATACCATCTACTATTCCATGTGTGCAGTTTTTAATATTACAATCACATTCTCTTACATTACTTCACTGGAACTTCTCAGCTTTAAAATTTTCCATTACTCACATGAATATATTTTTTCCATTTTGCAAAGAACAAAATTGAGTCCCATAAAGGTTAAGCAATTGGAACTAGGATCCATATCTTCACACTTTTCCTTCTAGTTTGATAATCATGTTGATCAGTCCCATAAAGGGCCATAAAGATTTAAAACAATAACTTTGGCAAGACAAGGTATCTTTTCAGCCCATCATTTTTTCTGTCTCTTCATTTTCTGATGACTGAGGAAGAGGACCAGTCATGAGGCAGACACTCCATGTTGATTTAGCCAACACTTAAGTTTCATGGTTGCCTCTCTTTGCAATTATTTTTTAAAAAGACCACTTACTGGTAAGTTCAAAATATTCCTTGCTGCTATGACTTATGGCAATTCCTATTTTTACTAAGAAGGATAACTTGGAGGACATTAAAAGGGTAACACTCATCCAATGGTTGCCCTGATGTCAACAGTTTTGACAGTTCTCTGACATTTGTCAAGACTCACTAAAATTACAGGATTCTTTCATGTTTTTGAATGCTATGATATATGAGATTCATGTATACTTTTGAGGAACAAAAAATACTTGAATTTAGGAATATCATAGGCAAACGTTGAATGCAAGCAAAGTAACTATCACATGTAATTTCTGAGACTATCTGACCACCTCCTAGCTCTTTAATAGCAATGACTGAATCTAATAATCAAAAGCCACTTTTAACATGATTTGAGTTTGAAGCTATCTATGATAACCAAATAAAAAAAAGGTCAGATAATATTAAAGAAAAATTAAAATTTGGTGTATATCATTGTATTAAAGGCTAAGAAGTTCATATATGAGAAAGACATGACCTCTATATAATATGAAATTATTTGTCTCTTTGAAGGATCAAGCATCAAAATTGATTATGCTAATCGCTGTTAGAGTAATCATTAATATTTATTTTGGTGTTAATGAGGGGTCAATAGGTAAAAGAGAAGAAATATTCCATTCTTGGTACAAACATGTTCCCTACTACATTTCCATTCTAATTTTTAGATATTTGCCATCCTATAGGTTTGGTATGCTGCCTACTATTTCATCTCTTTGTGTGACAGAATCATAATTTGTTTTCAAACTTGATGCAAATCAATATATTCATTACTAGCTTCCATGATCAAAGGCCAAAGATATTTCTTTAACTTTTCCATCAAACCAAACTAGAAATGATGGCTAGAGTCTGGTAAAGCATGACAAAAACAGAACTAAGAAAATGGAAAACTGTATTTGATAGAAATATGATAAATGAATTATCCATTGAACAGCCACCTGAGTTAATGCTAGCAGTTTTACAATATTTTTTTAATGTACGATTCTCCTCAGAAAACTCCAGTAGCCATTTCCAGTTCCTTAAAATAATAAAAAGTTTGAAGAATTATCTTTTCTAATCTGCTCAACTGAGAAAATTTAAAGACATATTAAAATCAGTTTCACTTAAAAAATTCAGTTTTCAAATGAAAGGCTGATTGCAATAATTGACATTAAGTGCTGTTTTGAGTAGCAAACCAGTGACTTCTTAATTGACATTAAACAGAAAAAGTTTGTGAAATGATATTAAATTAACATTTACATTAAATTAATAAAAAATAGTTTGGAGTATGAGAAAAGAACTTTCCCATTAGTGGGAATTTCCATTAATAGAGTTGATATTAAATGAACTTGATAATAGTAGGCATGGGGGAAAAGATGTCTGGCTGCCTTGAAATGAAAGAAACTCAGTGAGCAGGGAAGAAACTGCTAGAAATGGCATCAGCTTCAAGAGAAAAGACTTGATTTTTGTTAATGAGGTAGTTAAAGAAATAGCACAAACTGCTTAGCAAAGAAATAAAAATGGAGGGTCTGTTCAATTGCCCAGAGAAAATTTTTTTTTTATAAACCACAGCTTTTGAAAGCTGATTATCATCATGTTTTGGAAAAAAGTAGTTCATAGAAAAGTTCCTTCAAGAGGAAACAGAAATGGGATATTATTTTCAACAGGCATGATTTAAGAGAACCATTTTAGTGACTAAAATTTAGTTTTGTGCTCTTTGTTTCTCAGGTTTTATGAGCATCACACTAAAAAATAAAGCCTCAGATGTTTACTGACTAAAATATTGAAGTACTCTCAATGTTTAATCTATGGTTACAGAGTCATTCTATATGTATATGTAGGTAGATTACCCCAAAGAAGACAAAAAAGTAACCACTGATCATCCAAATGCCAGCTGTGGTCTTACTATGAAGATTAAGTCCCTATGAAGCTCAGATAATTATGCTTCAGAATGCTATTTTCCTATTAGCACCATTAGGATTAACATATGATAGGAATGAAAGATCATCCCAATGAATGATGGTTTTAGCACACTGCTTTTTTCCAAAACACAGAGGCTTCAAAATACCCAACACTCATTTGGACAGGATTTAGTTACTCACACACAGGATCCTTCATTTTACTTCTGAAACTAGGGCATAAACAGTGATGGACAGAACCAAATGTTTTGGTTGATGTTGCTGAAGGCATTGACACCCATTCCCTGGGATGGCATTACCCAGGTGGAGCATGCTATGGCAAGTTGTAGGGAATGGTAGCCAGTTGTGGTGTTCTCATTGCACTGGGTTAGAAGCATGTTTGGCTGTGGTACTGGCTGTATGGCTTCCCTCTGTTCTGAGCTAGGTTGGCTCATATTCTCAGTCAGCCTGTGACCTATTTTTTAAAGTTCAGTAATTTTCTTTTCCCCAGAATAAGTCTGAATTAGTCCTCTTGGTTGCAAATAAGAACCTTACTGATATAAGTAACTTGCATTTAATTACGTGGGAATATAACATATACTGAGTATTCAATAAATATTTGTTGAATGAATCGAAAACATAAGACTCTTGATTCTCAAATATAAATTTACCTTATCTTGACACTAGTGTCACTGCTAATAAATGAAATGTCTCAAGGAAATGTATAAGCCGTCCTTGAAATACCTTTACCAATGACAGGCAGCTGTGAGCACTCTCAGGGAAAACAGCATAGAAAGCTGTACTAACACTCCAAAGAGGATCTTGAAACTCTTGTGATCTGCATCACAGGGACATGTGTGCAAAAGTAAATCTGAGGATAATAGAGCCTTGTGGTACATCATCTCAGAATCAACATATACCTTGTTACAAGTGGTTTTGGTATTTCCACTCTAAAAAAAGTGCCTCATCGGGATGCTGGCTGGCTCAGTTGGTAAAATGCCGTGAACTGTCAGAATCTTGATCTCATGGTCATGAGTTCAAGCCCCACCTTGGGCAAGGAGCCTACTTGAAAAAAAAAAAAAAAATCAGATATCTGACAAAGTCAGAGCCTGCTCCACCTTGTGGGTAACCAGCTGTGGGGTTTGTCTGGGAACTGAATGTCATAGTCCTCAGCACCCTGGGGATACATGAGGTCCTGACACTTGACCCCATGTTCTCCAGGCACAGCTCCTTGGGCCCCCTCCTTGGGTAATAGCTTATTCTCTTTAAAAAAATAAATAAATAAAAAATAAAAAATAAAAAAGTGCCTCATCTACTAACCCTAATTTCTAGTCTGTGAAAAACATACCTGATACAGATATAATGATTAGCAATGAAATGTATATGACAGTGAATGTATATTGCACTGTTTCCACACAGGGCATGCAATGACTCTATGAGAGAAGCTAGTAACTTCTTTTAGAACATGTTTGCTCATTACTGATGACTCTCCTCTGTTCTTGTGAAATACCATTTCATTAGGCCATTTAGTAATCCATCTCAAAACTTGACAGGACCAAAAAAAAAAAAAAAAAAGAAAAAACTTGACAGGACAGAGAGTGTCATCCAAGAACTTAGAATAAACTTGTGAATCAGGGAAATACAAATCAAAACCACAATGAGATACCACCTTACAACAATTAAAATGGCTAAAATTAATGACTCAGGAAACAACAAGTGTTGGCAAGGATATAGAAAAAAGGGAACCCCTTACACTGTTGGTGGGAATGCAAGCTGGTACAGCCACTCTGGAAAACAGTATGGAGGTTTCTCAAGAAGTTAAAAATAGAGCTACCCTATGACCCAGAAACTGCACTTATAGGTATTTACCCAAGGGATACAAACACCGTGATCCGAAAGGCCACTTGTGCCCCAATGTGTATAGCAGCAATGTCCACAATAGCCAAATTACAGAAATACCCCAGATGCTATTGACAGATCAATGGGTAAAGAAGAACTGGGAGATACACACACACACACACACAATGGAATCGTACTCGGCTATCAAAAAGGATGAAATCTTACTATTTGCAATGACATGGATGGGACTGGGTGGTATTATGCTGAGTGAAATAAGTCAATCAGAGAAACACCATTACCATAGAGTTTCAATCATACGTGGAATTTAATAAGCAATACAGAGGATCATAGGTGAAGGGAGGGGAAAATCAAATAAGTGAAATCAGATGGAGACAAATCATAAGAGAGACTCAACTTTAGGAAACAAACCGAAGGTTGCTGGAGGGGAGGTGGATAGGGTGGGTGATGGGCATTGAGGAGGGCATACGATATAATGAGCACTGAGTTAGTTATATTCAGCACATGAATGACTGAACTCTATATCTGAAACTAATGACACACTATATGTTGACTAAGTGAATTTAAATAAGTTATAAAAGAAAAAAAAAGAATAAACTTGCAAACCAGTAGCTAAGGATATAATAATTAGAATATGTCAAAATAGTGTTGCAGGTATTAACTGTGGGTTTAATAAAGGAGAAGTCAGGAATCCTAGAGCAATTGAGAGTTGATCTCAACAGAGTGCAAACTGAAGTATGTGAAGTCCCTTAACAGATGGACTCTGGCCATGGATATATGGCACTGGGGAGAGCGGTAGGAAGATTGAGAGGTAGGGATGTTTGGTTCTTCAAAATTTCAGTGAAATATTTCTCTTGTACTTGGGTCACACACTGGGTTAAAGGGAAGTCTTGACTGGGCAGGATTCTCTAGTTATAAAATTAAAGCAAAATGTTCATGGGATTTTAGATTTCCTCTGGTCCTAATCCATTTGCTGTATGGAGGGTTATGGAAATTGGCCAGTTTTTTTTTTAATATTCACTCAGTTCTTCATCATATTACATAACCAAGGTCTAATTTTTTTTTAAGAGAATGGCTTTTTTTAAAAGATTTTATTTATTTATTTATTCATGAGACACACACACACACACACACACAGAGAAAGAGAGAGAGAGGGAGGGAGGGAGGGAGAGGGGCAGAGACACAGGAAGAGGGAGAAGCAGGTTCTGTGCAGGGAGCCTGACGTGTGACTCAATCCCAGGTCTCCAGGATGACGCCCTAGGCTGAAGGCAGCGCTAAACTGCTGAGCCACCTGGGCTGCCCCCAAGGTATAATTTTTATAAAATAAGAAACTAAAAAAAATATTTGAAATTCCAGGAAGCAATGCAGAGCTCCAGGTGCCATTAGAGAAACTCAATAGAGGTCACAACATATTTAATGTCAACTAAACAGAGCTACAATTGTGACTTGGTTTGACTTGACAGCCACGGAGTTGATTTCCAGCCACTTTTCATTAGAAAGGTCACACACCAATCACAGTAATTAGAAATTTTTTTGTATTAGGCTTATACAGCTTATGAAGACCAGTAAATAGTTACAACTTCAAAGGTACAGTCTCTACAATGTTAACCATGGGTTTTTAAGACATGGAAGCCATCTTGAGTTATCCTCACTTGCACTGTGGAGATTGATTTTATAATAATATTTTTGATAGTCACTGTTAACAAGTAGAAAGCCCCAGACAATGAGACAACCTACAATGGATTAATCATGTTAAATACACAAACGTTCCAAGATGACAATCCTTCTGAAAGCTCAAGCATTTCAGACACTGTTTTGAAAGATGCACGGTGAATCTTACTTTCCAATCAACATCAGCCTAAATGATAGCAATTCTTTGCTGAAGGCAATTTTCTGCTGAGTTTATATGTATATGTATGTCTGTTTAGCAAAAACATAAATTGCAAGATTTTATTTTTTGCAGGAAAAAAAAGCAGCTGTTGGGAGCAATGCAGGCTTGAGGAACTCCTGCCTGGCAAAGCCGGGGCCTTGGCTCTTCCTCTTCTCTTATTCAGGATATTGCTCATGTTATCCTCTCTTGACTTGTTGTTCATTGGCTTTGTTACCATGTAACACGCTATATGTTTAATTATGGTCTCTGCTAAACGGAGGTCAGAGGTTTGTTTTGTTCAATGTTTAATCTCCAAACCTAGAAGCACCATGACACCCAGTAGGGGGCTCAATAAATACTCATTGAATGAGAGGAGGAAGAAGCTGCTGACTTTTCAAGAGCTGTCTTTCCAAAAATACTCAAGTCCCTACTCAAGTATCTACTTATCTTAGAAGTGGAAGTGCAAATGTATAGGCAGAGTTTTTATCAGTTTTCATCTAAAGCCACAGGAACAGGGGTGGGTGGGGGGAAGGTGATGGGCCTGCCAAGTGAGCAACAACCTGTGACACAGAAGGTATTTGAATTACCAAGGGAGAAGGGAAATATCGGTCCACTGTCTAAGAGTACAGAGGACTATACGGGGACTGATAGCGTGAAGCAGAAATCCTTTGAGTACAAATGACTTCCTCTTCCCTTTCCTGGGTCCATGAGCCTTAACATGGGCGAGGGTTCTTCTCTGCTTAAGTTTCTGCTTCATGTTCTATACCCTTGATTCCCTTGTTTCTCCAATACCTCTGATAGGTAACAGGCCACTAAAATATTCTAGTCCCACTACCTAAAAACAGATAGGATTTTTGTCTTTTTTTAAATTCTGATTCCAATATTCCTAGGGAAGACCTCTGTTTCACTCAAATTGGACCAAATGACCACCTGTGGAAGATTAACTATATTCAATGGACAGAGTCATTGAATATAGTTCAATGACTATATTAATATATATTATATATTAATACAGTGTATTAATTATACAATTAATTAACAATAGGATTAACAATAGGATGATCAAATAGCCTCCCAAATGGGCGCGACAATAACTACCTAGTTTTTGAAATACTGTTTATTGAGCCACAGATGGGTTTTATTATAATGATACTGTCTTAAAAAAAATCTTACTCAGAACTATCCCAAGAAAATATTCTTTCCACAAGAATGAGATGATTTAAATCCATCTACAATAAAGCAAAATAGAAAATTACTTCCTTATGTCAATTATCAGAACGTTAAAAAAACAACATAGGGTTTTAGGACCAAATAAGAGTAGGTACTCAGTAAATACTTGACAGATAAAGAGATGAAGGGGACATGAGGATTTCAATGACCTTTTATTGCTCTGAGATGCTAACTGGAGAAATTCTACAACTGTTACCAAACCCTCTATTTGAGTAGGTCTGGATTCATACCCCAGCTCAGCTATCCTGAGAATCTGTGAGGATTTCAGAGATCCTTGGAGGAGAGATGACATCTCTTTGAAACATTCCCTGTGACCAACTGAGTGAGACAGGGACTTCTTGGTATCAGAGCTAACCACACTTCTCTTGCCAACAGTGCTTCCTCAAGGACTTCCATCCTGCAATCCACTGGTTTAAATAACCTTCCTAAGGGGTCAGGCACCACCTCTGCCTCTAACTCTTTCTGCATCTCTCATAAATAAATAAATAAAATCTTTTTAAAAATATTCTCTCTATAGATTTTGAAGGACAGAAAGAAAATTCTGCTAAATTGTGGTTATCGATTTAGACATTCTGATTTCAATTTTTTGTTGACAAATAAAAATACTTCTTTTTTTAAAGATTTTATTTATTTATTCATGAGAATATACAGAGAGGGAAGAGAGAGAGAGAGAGAGGCAGAGACACATGCAGAGGGAGAAGCAGGCTCCATGCAGGGAGCCCGATGTGGGACTCAATCCTGGGTCTCCAGGATCATGCTCTGGGCTGAAGGCAGTGCTAAACCACTGAGCCACCTAGGCTGCCCAAAAATACTTCAGATACAATACTTTTAGAGGTCCTTTTTTTCTTTTTGCCTACATGCAAAGTACCTTACCCTGAGAAATGACTCTAAAACACAAAATTCCATAAAGATACTGCTATGATCTCTTGAAAATTCTTCCAAACTTGGATGTCCTAAAATAATGGGCCTTCTTAATTCCATTCTTTTTTAGTGTAGAGTATATATTTATTCATCTAAAAACAAATCCACTAAAATACTCTTCCCAATACTGGATTAAAATCAAAGAAGGGAGGGGGACTAGATTCTTTAAAAAACAACAGAAATAACAAAAAATCCAAAGAAACCTCAATATAAAACAAAGAAAAACAAAGAAAAGCTGTGAAAATGTTCAATGTTCCACATTAAAGGAAACTAAAGGGATAAGCCCAATGACAACAAAGTGTAACATATGACTCTGAAGAGCAGATTTTGTACTGGGTGAGGAAAACGCTCTCAAGAAGGTTATTAGATCAACTGACAAAGTTGGAACATGCCCGGGGATTATTCTACAGATATAAATTTATATATCGGTAGAGAGTTATACAAGAGAGAGTATCACTGATCTTAGGAAATACATAATATATAGGGTGAAGGGTTACAATGTAGGAACCAACTTTGAAAAGCGTTAAGATAGAAGAAGGGGAAGGGACAAGAAAATTGGTGAGGAAAAAATGGGAAAAATAATGTGAGGAAGGGTATATGGGTTTTTGTGTGTGTGACAGTTTTATTTTAGCAACTTTTCTAAGTTTGAAGCTTTTTCAAAATTAAAGTTCAAAAAATTATATTTTACTCCAATTAACACATTGTATAATGTAGGTACAGCACTTGAAAATTAAATTTCCTATGGTGCTTGAGCTCTCATGATCTCAGTTAAGAATTTCTCTTTTCCTTTGTAGAATTGTCATTCTGATCATCTGTGTGATTTAGTCACGTGCCCAGGGCTGAGAAGTTGGTTCACTGCCTGGGCATCTCACTGGCTGCTGGATATGGTCAGGGCAGAAGTCAATGTATCTAGTGGAGTCCTCCAAACCCATCTTGGCTTATTTTAATACAACTCCTCATGATACCTCAAAACAAGTAGGAAATCCTGGACAAATGGCTGAAGCTGAAGATGTAACAGTTGTGAACAGGACTGACCCAAACCAAGGATGTGTGGATGCTGTAGTTAACAGAGAGACCCCTGTGAAAGCCATGTGGAAAGATGCAGAGTGAATCGACTCCTGGAAGAGGGATGATGGGTAAACAATACCAGTGACTCTCCTACTGGTGATAGAGACACAGTAGAAATGAGAGGTCAAAACATCAGTGTTAACTAGTCACATTGGAGAAAGGAGTTCCAAATAGAGTGAGGCTATTTTGACAGTTGGGGGTCAGTAGAACTTGATATTTGAAACAACTGCTGGCAGTTCATATGCATTCTTTTTAGAAGTCTAAAAATACCGTGTTGGCCCTGTCAGAAACAGATGAAAGATGACAACTTACAGTTTGTTGCTACCAATAGTGTAAGTCCTTTATATTTCTATCTTTGTGACATTCAGTTTCATTTCTTTGTATGTGTGTGGGGGGTGGAGATTGTATAACCTCAATAGGCTGTCAGGTGTCAAATGTAGAAAAGTCTCCATTTCTTCTTCTGGAGAGATGAAAGATCACTTAGAATATGGCCTCAATTATACATTGTAAAATGTTATCTATTTGCCCTCGATTATGCAACAGTTAGAAGAGTGCCTGATATAAATTTCATTCCCAGTCAGGGAAGAGAATTTTAAGATAGCTATATCCTACCTGGAAAACATGGTCTGTCTGTTTTGGGTGATGTCATCTGCCTAATGAAGAAAAGATAATTCGAAAACATAACAGAAACAATGTCCTTTCCTATTTGTTACTCCCAAAATGACTAGTATCAGAGCCTTTTTGCTTTCTTCATCCTGTGCCAAATTCAATGATTTTTGTGCTTTTTCTCTGCCAGACACTATAGTGTTCTTACATTTATTTTCTTATTTTATCCTTATTCTTATTTAACAGATGAGCAAAATGACACTAAATGGTAAACATTAACTCCCTTCCATCTCAGTTAATGAGAAACAAGTGTTGGCAGACCACGGACTGGTTTCAAGTTGAGTGACTCTAAGTCCTAGGTTCAAAACCATAATAAAATTCTGCTTTCCAGTGAGCAATGGCCTTTATTCCAACATCAGCAATTTTCCTTTTGAAAAATGCATTTAAGAGACCTCATTTACCCTTTGCCAATCATCAAAAATACACTGTGATTCTCTACAGGTGTCTTTTACATGTTTGTAACTCTATAGATTTGAATAATACCTTAAGATCCTGATGTCATTAGAAATGAGTTTATTTCCAATGCATTCTACTCTTGAGGAAACTAAATGTAAGATAATGATTTTAGGTATTAAGTTGAAAGCTGTCTTTATACCCAATTTCTAACCATCTGTCTATATGTATCTTTTGGAAATCCAATTTTACTTCTATTTGAGTAGCTTTCAATATTTTAAGGCAGTTATATTTTGTGCTGTTTTGTTTTCTGTAAAAAACTTTTCAGATCATTGGTTGTTTACTTGGCTCCAATGAACATAACTTATCCACCCCCCACCCCCCATACCCCGGGAAGGTAGAGATGAGGCCAACACTTTTAAAGGGTCCACTTTTCCAGGATCAGACTTGTGGTTTTTCTTCGATCTCCAAACCTCTCCAGATTTCACCCCAAGTTGATCTCACTGGCTCTATTTATCATGAGTTAGAACATCCCCGGCAGAGCAAGCACACCTTTAGGAATCAGTGTGCTGCCTTGGTTCGCATTCCAACCACTGTGAGTGAATGGTTCTGGGGCTGCTGGACTGGAGAAGAAGGCCCATCCCTCCTGCATCTTCCCCTTTATTTCATGCAACAATCCTCTCAAGTAGATGTTACCACTCCCATTAAATAAGAAAACAGCCTACAATAAGCCCTGAATAAAAGTTCCTCCCCTTTCTTTTTCCCATTCTAACCTGCAGTGGAGAGCAATTATGCAAATGGCCAACACCATGGAATCCAAGACTCAATACCAGTTCTTTGGATTCCAAAACCTCTTTACTTTCTATGAGATACACTTTTTCAACTCTGAATCATTTTCTTGAATGAAGTCATACGTGAAGCTCAATGTCTAAAAAAGGTGAATATGCCATTTAACAGTAAATAATGCTGAGTTCTGAGTTAGATTTAAAACGTTTACTCACTCCAAAATCAATTAACAAGACAATGAGGCTTCTTGGATGCTGAATACAAGTTTTTAGTTTGTGGCTATAAATATTATTTATAGTCATAGCATATCAACATATCAAATTTCTTTTCTATGTTTTACATATGTGCCTGCAGATAATGTTTCAATTAAACTGATTCAGTAGCTTCAAAGTGGAAGAGGAGCACAATTTTGTTCAAAGTGCAGTCATTAAGACTGAGAAGTACTCACATTGCTTATCCTTGAGTCATGGGAGGGGCCAGAGGGGTTCTGCAATAGTAGGGCTGGTTTTCAAATATTAACTCTTCTAAGAGAGTTAATTCTAGTTAATTCTAAGAGAGTTAATTTGCCTTGGGCAAATGACTTAAAACCCACTTTCTTATCAGTAAAAAAATCAGTAAAACCCCACTTTCTTATCAGTAAAATGTTAGAGCTTCAAAGATATTAGCTATTGTTTTTAGATAGATATGTAATATAATATAGAAGTTGTACAAAACTATAAATAATATATAAAAGTAATGTCATGATGATTAAAATCTGAAACATTCTTGGGATTGCCTGCAGACTATTACATAGTATGGACTTGTTCTACAAGCAGATCTTACTTGAACCATTTTAGGCATTATTTGAGTAGCCTGAAGAATGGGAATGGGTGATGTGATATTCCATTTTATTAGCACAAACATTCCTTGAACTGAAATTTCAAAAGGGCCAGTCCTGAGCTATAAACCTCTCAATAAATAACACACTTATAACAAGTCCGAACATGTTCCCAGTAGGGTAGTTGAAGCTTTTTCCCAAAATTGAGTTAAAAATCAAAGTGCAAGGCAACCCCTATGTTAATATGCATTATGACATGAACTACTCTTTTTACAGGTTTAATATGGATTACTATGTTATATAGAGAAGTTGAAATCAGACGCTTTGTGGGACATCTTAAGTATTTGTAGAATACTGTTGGAAAATTTCTGATCGTGATATATATTGAGGCTAGAATGTTTCCTTATTAGTTGATCAATATATCTTCCAAAATTCACATATGCTTGCCTTTTTTTTTTCTTTTTGTCACCAACAGGCTCTATCTACTTGTTTTAACCAGATATATCCTCAAACTTTTCTTAGCCTATTTCCTCATGGTAAAAACAGATATTAATGGTGCTCTAAAGACTAAGTGAAATAATATTTATAATGTACTTACCAAGTCCCTACAACATGGTAAATATTCATCAAATAACACCTATGGTCGTTACTGCTACTGTTTTTCTTATATTACATATGTTTATGTGTTTTGAAGTGCATACATTAGAAACATTATTCTAAGAAGGAAATTAGAAAGGTCTCCACAAGTCTGTTGACTCTCCAGAAGCAAATATAATTGATTTTACTAGCTTCAAACTCAACTTTCAAATATTAAGGGAGCCAATTGTGGGGAAACAACTGGCTTCAATTATATGTATGCAGATGGTTTTATAATTCAGAATACTGCCCATGTGGGAGAATTTGGTAGGTGAATAAAATAAGAACTTTAATGACATGATCGCTTTTTATGTGACCACAGATTTAACTAATTTAAAATGCTTGGTGCTTGGTAGATTGAAGAGAGTGCCTGGTTTGAATCTGAATCAATTTTGCTGCAATGGAAAAGCATAGAGCAAACAACCTCCAAAGAGAAATATAAAATCCCCCTCGAAATTTATTTTTACCTGTTATACAAGTAACCTTTACTGGTAATAGGCTCTTCTTTCTCTTTGAAACCATGTTACTTTAAATACTTCAAGATTGCTATTGGTCTGCTAAAAAATATATTCCTAAATAATAGCCTAGAAAATAATTCAATTACAACATACTTTAATATAATCAGTTTATACAAAAACACACACATTAAAATAGACAATCTGTCTCATTAACATTCAGCAGACATCTCGCTTAGCTGGAACTGAACTTATTTCAGACTCATACCAAAATCTCAGATAGATTACAAGTATATGGGTATGTACAAAATTAATTAAAATACACTTTATAAGTGGTTAAGGTGCTAAACGATTATTTCGGTGAGTGCATCTGCATATTTTTATGTCATACTGTGTCATTGCCTTTTCAAATTTGAGTAAATTACAGTTTTGCAAACCATAATTACATTGGCTCATGCTTGATGGTTATGCTTTGTAATACTGAGCCAATATTAATCAAGATTTCCTAAATTTATATCTCATTCCCTGTATGTCATGTTACTGCTTATGTGCTTTGGATAATTATACTCATCTATTGCTTTTATTATGTGGTTGGATACCACTCCCTTAGTCCCATAGCTCTCATCCAATTTAGAGTATTCAGACCAGAGTTTCAAATACCCTTTCTTTTTTTTTTTTTCCTTTTGGCCAATACTTGTTACTGAGTGATACTTTAACCTTTCTGTCCACAATCCTACCTACTCATCAAAAACAGATTGCATTTTGTTGCAGAAGAAAGATGTGTTCAATACAACTTTGCCAAGAAGATGGTTATTGATATGTCTTTGAAGGGTAACTGTATTGCTTATATACCACTGGGGACTAGAGAAGCGAGACCTAAATTGCTTGTGGTACCAAGCAAAAGCAAAGTGGTTTCTTTGCAATTTAAAAATCTGAAATGAAGTAGTCTCTATGCCTTTTGCACATTTCAAAAAAGAGTTTTTAGTAAAAAAGTGGTCCTTGGAAATAGCCTAAAGAATAAAACATGTGAATTATGGGAAATACTGTCTACAGGTACCCTGAAATACATTAGGGTCATAGTCTTAAGAATGCCATTAGATTTAAAACTAACACAGTAAAATAATTTATAGTTGCTTTGCAAATCTGTTTCAGTTGCTGTAAAGTTATCTTTGCAAGTACCAATGCATACTTAAAATCCTTAGAAAGGCTATAGTAGTTCTCTGTGAAATTTTTTATTTCAGAGAGATTTCATTTGATGGCTTTTACCAACTTGGGCATGTCTCGTTTGATATCTAAGAAAGCCACGTGGAAGTCTGTGGTTAATGCAAAGGGAAGTAAGTGACTTGTAGACATAGTAGGAACTACTTAAAAAAAATTTTTTTTTAGAGATTTGATTTATTTATGAGACACACACACAGACAGAGACATAAGCAGAGGGAGAAGCAGGCTCCCTGTGGAGAGCCCGATGCAGGACTCAGTCCCAGGACCCTGGGATCATGCCCTGAGCCTAAGGCAGACACTCAACTACTGAGCCACCCAGGCACCCCCACAGTAGGAACTTATTAAAAGTTTGTTGAAAACATATATACATATAACAGTTACATATAAATGAGGCTTCACATGGGGTACAACTGAAATGAAAGAACATGTCCCTTTATGCTGTCCAGTGAGAAAGGTCAACTTCAAAATATGTGTTTGCTAATGGCAATTAGAGAAAATTTTCTTTTGGTGGCCCAGTGTGAGATATAAATACAGTTTTTCTAAGGCTTTCCTGAACAGATTTATTGTTAAGGTTGAAAACCATTCTTGGCATTTTTTATTTCTTCATGATCCCTAATTTAAAAATTGCCCCTCAAATTTGAGTGTGTTTAGCGTGAATCAATTCAAACTGTTTATTTCCAACATTAAAGATTTGTTTTCCTTTCTTACTTGCTCTTCTCAATAAAGTTCTTCTCTTAACTTAGCACAAGGTATCTGAGATTCTTCACATTATTCTCATCATTACTGTCATCAATGTGAACATAAATGCTTATGGGGAACCTATCTATTTTCACATTTTAGTCCTTTGTGCTACATATATGAGAAGATACAACGTTCATATGCTCAGCCCTGAAGGAATTTCCCTTTTCATGAGATGGTGGGAGGGTTATGTTCCTAAATGCTACTCTTGCCTCCAGATTCTTCCCCTCTAACACAACCTTCTAGAATTTCAACAGACACAAAAATGCAAATTCCCAGTAACTTGACAAAATGATATAAATTTATAAATCTCTTCAATCCCCTTTCCACATCTCAATGCAGACATGGAGAAATGCAAAAGGACCCAGCAGGGGATAAAATCAAGGTGGTCTTTAAGACTGGACTTTAAATGCACTGCCAATGGGAGAGAACTGAAGTCTCACTAATTGCATGTGCTTGCAGACCACCTCTGTCCACTCAATGGATGATAACTAAGCTATGCAAATAAAAAAAAATGGGAATGTCAAGTAATCCATACACACTTGTATTTCAGGAGAGAGTGAATTTAAGCTGGAGATAAAAATTAGGGTGTTACCAGCATTTTGTTGGTATTCAAATACATTAGAGTGGGTGACATTATAAAGAGGAGGTCTAGGATTGAGCTCTAGAACACTACAGTATGCAGAGAACAAAACAATGAATAGGAGCCAGCAAGATGGATTAGGAAGGAACTGCCAAAGAAGTATGTGGAAAATAAAGAGAGTGTGTATCCTTGAACCCAAGGAAAGAACATTTCAAGAGGAGGGTGTGATTAGCTGGTTAAGGAATCACATGGAATGAGATCTGAGAATGCTTGTTAGATTTAGCAATATGGTTATCTTTGGCAAAATAAGAGCAGTTTTATGGCTTGATGGGGGAAAATATTTATAGTGTGGGCTTAAGAGAGACTAGAATAAAAGAAATTGGATATACCCAGTATAAATAAATATTACACATCTTATTGTGAAGGTAAAAAGAGAAACAGAGTAAACATACAGAGCTTTACACTGTGTTCCAACTTAAGCTGTTACCAATTTAAGATAATATGTTAACATATCTTAAATTGGCTGTTGTATGTAAGCCTCATAGTAACCACAAAGCAAAAACCTATAGTAGATACACTAAAGAGAATGAGAAAGGAATCTAAAGATACACTAAAGAAAGTTATCAAACCACAAAGAAAAAAAGGAAGAGAAGAAAGGAATAGAGGTGAAGTGTCAAACATCCAGAAGACAATTAATAAAGTGGCAATAACTATATAATTATTAGTAATTATTAAAATGTACTAAATCCAGGGCATCTGGGTAGCTTAGTCGACTAAGCATCTGCCTTCAGTTCAGGTCATAATCTCAGAGTCCTGGGATCAAGCCCCTCATTGGGCTCCTTGCACACTGAGGAGCCTGCTTCTCCTTCTCCCTTTGCCTCTCCCCCCAACTCATGCTCTCTCAACTAACTAACTAACTAACTAACTAACTAACTAACTAACTAATCTTCCAGTCAAAAAACAGAGTGGCCAAATGGATGAGAAAAAAGACCCACCTACATGCTGCTTACAAGAGACTCAATTCAGATCTGAAATTCAGATCTCAATTGACACACATCTGAAAGTGGAGGCATGGAAAAGATGTTCCACACAAATGGAAACCAAAAGATAGCTGGGGTAGCAATATTGGTATCACAAAAAAAAGGACTTTAAAACAAAGACTATATTAAGAGACAGAGAAGGGCATTATATAATGATAAAGGGGTCAAATCCAACAAAAGGATTTAATATTTGCAAATAATTAGGCACTTGAAACAGGACCCCCCAAATATAGAAAGCAAACATTAACAGATGAAAGGGAGAAATAAGACAGCAATAATACAATAATAGAGGACTTAAAAACCTCTCCTTAAATCAATGGATAAATCATCCAGACAGAAACTCAATAGAGGAATATAAGCCTTAAACGACACATTACACCAGATGGACTTAACAGACATATACTGAACATTCCATCGAAAAGAATACACATTCGTCATAATGCACCTGAAATATCTCAAAGATAGATCATATGTTAGGACACAAAACAAGAATTAATTAAAGAAGATTGGAATCCTACCAAGCATCTTCTTCAACCACAATGGTATTAAATCAAATATCATTTACAAGAAGAAAATTAGAAAATTCACAAATATGTACACATTAAACCACATGCTACTGAACAACTAATATGACAAGGAAGATATTCAAAGAGAAATAAAACATACCCTCAAACATATGAAAATGGAAATAGAACATAACAAAATTTATGCAATGCAGTTAAGAGCAGATCTAAAAAGGAAAATTACAGTGATATCTACATCAAGAAAAAAGATATCAAACACCTCAAGTAATAAAACTAACACCACCAAAAACCCAAAGGTAGTAGAAATAAGGAAATAACAGACCAGAGCAGAAATAAATGAAAGAGAGACTAAAAAGCCAATGAAACCGAAAGTGTATTTAGAAAGATAAAATTGGTCTTTCAGTAAACTCACCAAGAATAAAACAAAACTCAAGTAAAATAATCAATGAGAATGGAGATAATACAACACATACCACAGAAATATAAAGGATCATAAGACACTACTATGAACAGTTATACATCAACAAACTGGATAACCTAGAAGAAATGGATAAATTTCTAGAAATATATAACCTCCCAAGACTGAATCATAAAGAAATAGACCATTTAGTAATAAGGAGATGAAATTAGTAATAATAAAATTTCCCAACAAAGTTAATAGGACCAGATGGCTTCACTGGAAAATTCTAGCAAACATTCAAAGAAGAATTAATAGCAATCGTCCCAAAATATAGAAAAGGAGAGAACACTTCCAAATTCATTTTACAAGGCCACAATTATTTTGATACCAAAATAGGAAAAGACATCACAAGAAAAAAAAAATAGATCCCAACATTCCTGATGAACATAGATGAAAAATCCCCACCAAAATATTGGCAAAGTGAATTGAATAAAACACTGAGAAGATCTTACACCATAATCAAGTAGGATTTATTCCAGGAATGCAAGGATTGTGCAACATCCTTAAATCAATCACTGTGATGGACCATATTCACAAAATGAAGGCTAAGAATCATATGATCATTTCAATAGATGCAGAATAAACATTGGACAAAATTCAAAATTCAATTTTGATAAACATTCTCATCAAAGCAGATGCAGAGGAAATACGCCTCAATATAATAAAGATCAGAAGTGACAAGCTCACATGTAATATCCTTAAAGCTGAAAGAATGAAACCTTTTCTTTAAGAACAGAAACAAGACAAGGATGCCCACTCTGGTCACTTTTATTAAATACAGTGTGGTAACTGCTAACCTGAGCAATTAGGTATGGAAAAGAAACAAAAGGCAACCAAACTGGGAAGTGAGAAGTAAATCTGTCACTATTTGCAGATGATATACTATATGCAGAAAACTCCAAAGATTGCACCAAAAATCTGATTCAAATGAGTTGGATCGAGTTCCAACTCGATCCCAGGTCTCCAGGATCACGTCCTGGGCCAAAGGCTGTGCTAAACCGCTAAGCCACCCAGGCTGCCCCAAATTTTTGATTTTTAACTAAGTATGATGACAGATGTTAACAAGACTTACTGTGGTGATCACTTTACAATGTATACAAATATCGAATCATGTTGTAGCCATATCCAACCAAACAGGTTACATGTCAATTTTATCTCAAAAAAAGAAGAAAAGAAAAAAATGGAGACATGCAGCACAAACACACACACAAAAATTCAAATTTTATTTTCAAGGTAAGGAGACAAATGAAGTGAATGATAGGTGGCAGGGAGTGGGGAGTGAGGTTTATAGACAAACTGCTTTTTATTTTATTTATTTTATTTTTTTTAAAGATTTTATTTATTTATTCATGATAGAGAGAGAGAGAGAGAGAGAGAGGCAGAGACACAGGCAGAGGGAGAAGCAGGCTCCATGCACCGGGAGCCCGATGTGGGATTCGATCCCGGGTCTCCAGGATCGCGCCCTGGGCCAAAGGCAGGCGCCAAACCGCTGCGCCACCCAGGGATCCCCGACAAACTGCTTTTTAAATGGGAAAACTAATTACATATTTGATTGCTATTGGCAGAAATTTGGAAGAAAGAAAAAAACCTAATAATTGCTGCAGTCATCTTCTTGAACATAGAGGGGATGGGAGGTGCACAAGTTTTGGGATGGGGTGAGCAAGGAGTAGAGACACTTGATCTATATTTGTAGGAGTGACCATCAAATGGGTATAAATATCAGTAGGTGGGAGACTACTTCTGTCACCATCCTCTGGGATAACCATCACTTTTGCAAGTCATGAAAATCCTGAGTCTACATTTGCTCTCTTGATCGATATTACCAATATTATTCTTAGAAACCAGATTAATTATACAAGTCATCATCTTCTTTCAGTAGACTCTGGGTGTACCCACATTTCTCTACAAGCCAAAAACACATCACTGATGGTTATCTTCCTTGATACACAGAGACCACCCCCACTCTGTCTTTATTCACAGGTGTGTTACAATTTTCCAGAAGGTTTGGTTGGCCAAAGTAGGACCATCTATTAAGTAAAATATTAAATACTAGTACACTAGTAACTACTATTTGTATAGTGCTGTGTGGTTCCCATGACATTTCCTATACTTTACCTTATTTACTCTGAAAACATCTGAATTGTGGACTTTTTTTTTACTGTTATCATTTCATAGGTTAGGAAACTAATATAAAGTGGCATAGCCAAGATAAACACCAAACAACCAACCAAACAAAACCTATGAAGTGGTGAATCCAAAGATTCAAACTCAGATATTTCGATTTCAACAGTATCCAAATATACTGCACCGGGGGTCTCCATCTCCTAATTCTTATTTACCTGTGAAAGCATTGGAATTTAAAAGTTTTTCAACTTAAGGGAGGAAACAGACAATTTCCTTGTGGGAGAAAGTGTCAGCCTTTAACAAGTTTACCAAAAACGTAGGAAATAAGAGTGACCTTGACATTGGGTGTGAGAACGGGAACTATGGGAAACTGGTAGTTTTTTTGCCCAAATAGACTGCAATGTGTTTCTGAGGCTTTTTGTTGTTTTTGTCATATCACAATCGTTTTAAAATAATCATGATTATAGCAGTCTCCAGTAATGGTGTCATTGTGTATTTTATGACTGTATGTATAAATATGTATTTAAATGTATATTACATATTACTGTAAATTCTAACAGTATTAGGATGATAGAGATTGTTGGCATTTGACTTGATCAAGGTCAAGGGTAGTTGTGACCTAACCTGTGGTAGGTGAAGCTTACAACTGAAGTCCTCTTAGTACATGGCTTCGATTCTAATCACGGAAAAGGAAGCATGTTTTGTTGAAATTGCTGCTGAAATGAGGAATTCCACACGCCAGCATGCACTCGCTGCAGAACTGGAGTAAAGAGACCGGAATCAATAGGGTGAGGGCTCATAGCAAAGTCTGCAGGACACAGATTTTGGGTCACCTTCTTTTTCTAACTTCCCTCTGGTCCTGAGCTGTGGGCATGGCTGTCTAATTACTTGCAACTGGATACTCAACTCTTTGAGGCCAAAAGAAAAATATAAAATTTACAGTAATTTTTCTGCCAGTAAAAATTAAGGAAGTACCCAATTTATTAGGTAAGAGCTAATTTACCATGCATATTTAAACAATCTATCATTTGCACTTATTTTTTTAAGGTCTTTCCCAACAGGATGGAGCTGGCACTTGATTTCTGATCCTTGTTTTTAAAGGTGGGTATAGTCATTCTTTATTTCTCTTTAAGTCATCACGAAGCCAGGCACTCCTGGCTCCTATGTCCTTTTCCTAAGCCACAGGTGATGCACCACCAGTGTTGTATAGATCATTTCTGCCACAAAAAGGAACCAAGGCATCAGTGAATTGTAGTGGCTTTTAAAAAAGAGTTGGAAACAAAAATCAATAATAAATTATCTTCCTATACAGCAGTTTAGGTTCTTTGCACGTCCCCTCTGACATGTAGATGTAGTTATAAATTGATTTAGTTGGGGACCGTAAAGAATCTCACTTGCTCTGGACTGCCTAGTGAATGTGCATTAGCAAAATAAAAATAACGCACCTTGTCAGGGAGCCTTTCTAGGAGCAGTGGAACCCACCAAGGTTGTTTTTTTTTTTTTCTTTCTTTCTTTCTTCTTCTTCTTCTTCTTTTTTTTTTTTTAATACTTTAATGAGCTGGGCCCTGGCTTCCATGGGGAGACACAGCTAGTGTAGTGCTTCATAATTTACTGCTGTAAAATGATCAGGATTCATGTTGTCTATAAAACATGAAAAACATTCTTCATTCCTCACCAATTAGATCATAGTTACAACTCACAGTTCCTTTGAGCTTAAAAAAAAAAACTTAACTGCTAGACATAAATGAAGGCTGTGGTTAAATTAAACCCTTCAACAGCCCAAACAGGCTTGAAAGAAATGCCTTCTGGATGTTATTAACACGCATATTTAAGTGCTATTTTTAAATTTTAACTGCAAGCCATAGCTAGCACAACTGTTTAGAATAGCTATTTTGGCATCACAGTGTTGCTTTCACATTTTTTTCATCTTTACAATGTTTTCCGATAATTATTTCACCTTTTATTGTTCTAAAAATTTTTGCAGAGATAAGAAACTTGCTTTGTGGCAGTAAGTGTACTCTCTTGCTTCGTGGCAGTAAATGTATTTGAGGAAGCCAAAAGTAATTTATGGCAAAGTCGCTGTGTAGTAAAAAGTTCAATGATCACATCAAGAGGATCACGTTTCAATCTTCCGTGAGTATTCTAAGATTTGCCACAATTGAGAATTTGAACCCAATAAATTTTTAGATGTTTTATTTGTTCATAAATACTGAAAAATACATTGAAGAATTTAAATATAACTATAAGAAAGACAATAAAAGTGAACCCCTACCAAACAATGTCAAATCTGGGTAAATTTCTCCTGTGTGTATGTGTGTGTGTGTGTGTGAGATCGAGAGAGAGAATTTGACTTTCCATATTGTCTATTTGACAGCAAATACATTTTCTTATGACAGTATATACATCTAGAAACATGATATGTTAGTTTTCCACGGCTTCTCCAACAAAATACCACAGCCTGAGTTCCCTCAACAACAGAAATTTATTTTCCGAGGTATGGAAACTCAAAGTCCCACATCAAGGAGTTGGTAGGTTTGGTTTATCCCGAGGCCTCTCTCCTTGGCTTGTAGATGACCACCTCGTCTCTGTGTTTCCACATGGCCTTTTCTCTTTTAAAAACCTATTCCTGATATCTCTTCTGCTCCTCACAGGAACATCAGTTCTATCTGGTTAGGGTCTCACCCTGATGATCTCGTTTAACCTTGATTATCTCTTTAAAGGTCCTATCTGCAAATAGGGTCACCTTGGGGGTTAAGATTTGAATATATGATTTTGTGGAAGACACATTTTAATTGGTAAGACAGGACCTTAAAAGTTCACATTTTATCTTATCTTCCAGATACTGTATACTTTTATAATTCTCCTGGTTTCAACAATTTGAATTTCAGATAGATTCTGCTATCGAATTGTCATACTCTTATCTACACCTCACATATGAAAGAAATACATGTGCATTTTCCCACATCTTTGATAACTTCTTCAACAGAAATTATTAGAAGTAAATTATTTGATTGAAAGAACATTTTAAGCCCCTGCCTCCTCCCACCATGTGAATATACATGTATATACACATAATGCTTTTGTTTTCCACGAAATTTTTACCTATACCAATGTCTTATAGGTACTATTTTACATTTTCTTCTAGAAAACCTATAGTTCAAAAAAAAAAAAAAAAAAAAAAAAAAGAAAACCTATAGTTCTTGCTTTTATGTATAGACCTGTGATCCATATTGAGTTAAGCTTTGTTATGAGATACTGAGATTCATTTTTTTTTCTCATAAATATATCCCGGTGTTGCAGCATCAACTGTTCAAAAATTTTCTTTTCTCTATTATATGGATTTGGTGCCTTGATTGAAGTTCATTTGACTGGACATGAATGGGTCTTTTTCTTGACTCAACAGTGTTTCATTTGTCCTTATTTCCATCCTTATTTCTACTGTCTTGATTACTTAAAATTTTATAGTAAATTTGAAATCAAGTAATACAAATCCTGCAAATTTCTTCTGTAAGATTTTGATGACTCTAACTCCTTTATATTTCCTTTTAGTTTTTAGTATCAACTCATAAATTTCTTTTAAAAATTTGCATTTTGATTGGTGGTAAATCTACATGTCAACTTTGGGATAATGAACATCTTACTATTTAGTCTGCTACTTCATATGTTTTTTTTTCTCAACTTATTTACGTCTTCTTTCATTTCTCTCAGCAATGTTATGTAAGTTTTCAACATATAGAAATTGCACATATAGTGATCATTTCTAGGTGATGTTATGATGCTATAATACTATAATGTTTTCTCGATTGCATTATCCAATTGTTTGTTGCTAAAATTTAGAAATAAAATAGAATTTTGTATATTTACTTGTATACTGTGCCCTTGATAAATTCATTTACTATTTCTACTGGCTTTTTGTTGTCTGATTTTATAGGGTTCTTTACATACACAATCATAGTATCTGTCATGCTAACAATTTTCTTTCTTTATGCTATTTATCCCTTTTCTTGGCGTATTGCATTGGCAGGATCTCCATGTGACACTGACATTATGAAAATGACTATTTTTGTTTTGCTTCCAATTTTAGTAAAAGAAGTATTCAGTATTTTCACTATTCAGTATCATTTTAGCTGTAGGCTTTTCAGCTAAAAATGCTTTTCAGCATTTAGCTGTAGGCTTTTCTAGATGTATATACTGTCATAACTAAAAGGCTTTTAGTTACCTTTTATAAACTCTAAGAAGTTTGATTCTATACTTAGTTTACTAAGAATATACCTTAAAGTTATAGTTATGTGCTTAAATCATTTTTTCTCTATCTATATTAAATGTTCTAATCATATATTTTTTCTTTTTTATGCTCTTAACATGGTGAATTGCATGGACAGATTTTCTCATGTGAAAATTTTTCTCATGCTTTGCTGGGATAAATGTCATGACGTGTTATCCTTTTTACATATGACTGTATTTGATTTGCTCATATTTTGTTAAGAATTTTTGTATATAAGGGATACCAGTCTATAATTTTTTCATAATGTCTTCATTAGATTTTACAGCTCAATGGGATGTCTGGGTGGCTCAGCGGTTTAGCACCTGCCTTCAGCTCAGGGCATGATCCTGGAGTCCCGGGATCAAGTCCCACATCCAGCTCCCTTCATGGAGTCTGCTTCTCCCTCTGCCTGTGTCTCTGCCTCTCTCTCTTTCTTTCTCTCTCTCTCCCTCTCTTTGTCTCTCATGAATAAATAAGTAAAATCTTTAAAAAAAAAAAAAGATTTTACAGCTCAAGTTGTACAGTCCTCAAACATGAATTGGGAAATGCTTTGTGTTTCTCAAAATTCTGAAAATAAGTTGGGCAGTTTAGTATTTTTATTTTTTAAAATTTTAACAGAATTTACTTGTTTATCAATTACAGGATTTCTTCTTGAGAAGGTGTTTCATTTCCTTATGAGATATAGAGCCTTTTAGATTTTTTTCTTCTTGTGTCAGTTTTGAGAAGTATTTTTCAAGGAAGAAGTCAATTTCACCTAAGCTGTTAAATTTATTGGCATGGTAATGTTTTTAAAAATCCCCTTACTGGGATCCCTGGGTGGCACAGCGGTTTGGCGCCTGCCTTTGGCCCAGGGCGCGATCCTGGAGACCCGGGATCGAATCCCACATCAGGCTCCCGGCGCATGGAGCCTGCTTCTCCCTCCGCCTGTGTCTCTGCCTCTCTCTTTCTCTCTGTATGACTATCATAAATAAATAAAAATTAAAAGAAAAATCCCCTTACTAAAAAAAAAAAACAAACAAAAAAAAAAACGAAACATAGTATCTGGAATCATGTGCTTCTATCAGTTACTCAGAGGGGTGAGCAAGATCTACAGCTATGATTGGACACTGGACACGGGTTACTCCCTTTTTTCTTTTTGTTTGTTTCAGGTTACTTTGAACCTCAGCTCTCAGATGGTCACATTTTATTGGTGAACTGAGCTTTTATCATTATGGAATGTTCATTATCTCTGATAATCCTTTTTTTCTTTAAAGATTTTCATTTATTTATTCATGAGAGACACAGAGAGAGAGAGAGGCAGAGATATAGGCAGAGGAAGAAGCAGGCTTCCTATGAGGACCCAATGTGGGATTCAATCCCAGGACCCTGGGATCACATCCTGAGGCTAAGGCAGATGCTCCACCACTGTGCCACCTAGGCTTCCTTCTGATAACCCTTCTTGTCTAGAAACCTACGCTGTGAGTATTAAATTGTTAACACTACCTTTTTTATGCTTTGAGTTCGCATAGTCTTTTTACTGCTTTACTTTCAAACTTTGCCTTTAAATATTATAGATACTTGTAAATAACTGTTGATAACTGATTCATCCAGTTAATGCTGAATTTTAATCATATACTAGTTAGTAAATATTATCAACCTCTAGAAAAGGTCGTCCCCCTTCTTTTGTCATACTGCTAATGTAGACAGATAAATTCATGTAACCTACAGTTGAATTTGGGTGAGATTGTGTGATAGTTTTAGATAAATTTAGTATGTCAATGACCTCAAATGGTTTGAAGGTGAAACTAAAATTTTCACTTTAACAATGCTTGCAATCTGGGCATTAGCCAGATTTTAGATATCTCTTAATGTTTTACATCCTAAATGCCAGTTTTTTCTCTGTTTTACAACCTGGTTGACAGCTTTGTGGTTCACCAAGGAGTTTCTTTTTTCCTCTCCAGTCCTTACCAGCTTTCTAGGTTTTTAAAGACTTTGCTCAACCTTTTCCTCTGCCTCCAACATTCGGAACATACTGCCTTCCCCATCAGTGAAGGTCCAGGGTACCTTTGAGAGATTTTATTCCTTCTTTTGCCCTAATCTCAACCTTTGGCAGGCCACTGCTGGGTACTTGTGAACATCAGAGGGGCCTGGTCAGTGGAGACTTCTCCTGTTTCCCCTGCCCTATACCCTGCCTTCAGCAAGCCATAGCAGTGAATCCCCTAAGTGATTTAGAAGAATTTTCTCAACTCTCCTTTTCCCTTACAAGCTTCAACATACCATTCCCATGCACTCATTTAGGCCTTTACGAAATAGGCCTAGATATAGATTTGTTTTATGACTGAGAATCCTTAGTACTGTAGTCCGTCTTGTCTACCCCCAAGACCATTAAAAGTTAATTAAAATTTCAACAGGCTTATTCCTTTGGCTGTGGTGGTTTTCTTCTCTTCCCACTGCTCCAACACTTAAAATATCCATAGGTCTTTCTCCCTTGGATAAGCCCAATGCTTTTAAAATTTAGTTCATTTAGTTACCTTTGTGCCTTAAGCTCTGATTTTTTTTAAAAAACCAAACTGTATCTTGCCCACCTATCCAGCTTGTATTCTCATTGCTAGGAGAGAAGCAACAGTGTTTTGTGGCTTTCCATATCTTAATTGGTAATGCAGGGTCCCCACTGGAATTCTTGCAAAATATAGTTCAGCTAATTAATCATTTGGCAAAACTGGTAACTCAACATAACCAAATTTGCCAACCTGAAATACACCCTATTTCTCTATTTAATGTTTATATACTTTTACACAGTTCCCACTTTCAAATATTTACCCAGAGAAACAATTCTTAACTGTGTTTTAAGTTGAAAACATTTGAATACATGAGAAACCATTAGCCAGGGTAAGTGAAAACTCCCAGTCAGAAATAAAAGGAGGGACATTATAACAAATGTCTTAGAAATAAAAAAAAATCATAAAAGACAACTATGAATAATTATATGCCAGCCAACAGGATAACTTAGTAGGTAGATCCCAAGAAGCATACAACCCATAAAGACTAAATCATGAAGACATCATAAGTCTGAATAGATCTATAACTAATATGGAGATTGAACCCAAACCTCTCAACTTAAAAACAAAGAACAAAAAAACCAACTAACCCAAGACCAGCTGGCTTCAGTGGTAAATTCTACTAAACAAAGAGGAATTAACATCAATTTTACTCTAATTCTTCAAAAATATTTATCACTTCTAATGTCATTTTATGAGGCCAACAGCAACTGACACCAAATCCAGAAATCTTCTGGTAAAGATACCAGAAGAACAGAAAAACACAGGATAGTGCCCTTGATGAATATAGATGCAAAAATCCTCAATAAAATAATAGCAAATCAAATTCAACAGCCGACTAAAAGAATCATATACCATAGCCAACCAGGATTTATCTCTAGTATGTAAAAATGGCTCAACATACAAAAATCATCTAATGTGATACTCCATATTAGTAGAATGAAGGACTGAAATAATATGGTCATTTCAAAAGATGCAAAAAGAGAATTTTGATAAAATCCAACACCTTTCATAATAAAAACTCTCCAACTCAGAAGAGATGAAAACTACCTCAACATAATAAGATATCCTACCACTAACATTGCACTCATGATGAGAACTTAAAACATTTGCTCACAGATCAGGAACAAGGCTCAGATGCCCAGTCCCATAACTTCTATTCAACATAGTACTGGAAGTTCTAGCCAGACAAATTAGGAAAAACAAAAGAAAGAAAGAAAATGCATACTCAAATTGAAGTGGAAGAAGTAAAATTGTCCATTTGCAGATTACATGATCTTCATATGGATAACCCTCGATACTCTATCTAAAAACTGTGAGGAATAATAAATTCCATAAAGTTGCAATGTACAAAATCAACATACCAAAATAAGTTATGTTTTTATACACTAATAATGAATTGTCTAAAAGGGAAATTAGGAAGATGACTACATTTACAATAGCTCTAGTAAGTAAATACTTAGGAGCAAACTTGACCAAGGAAGTCAAAGACTTACCGACTGACAACTACAAAATATTGATTTGAGAAATTAAACAAGACAGACCTGACACCCTAAAAATCTTTGAAGAGAGCACAGGCAGTAATTTTTCTGACTTTGGTCATAGCAACATTTTTCTAGATATGTCTCTGGAGGCAAGGGAGATATAAGCAAAAATGAACTAAAGCACAGCAAAAATGAACTAAAGCACAGCAAGGAAAACAATTAACAAAACTACAACAAAAGACAACCTGCTGAGTGGAGGAAAGTATTTGCAAAAAAAAAAAAAGTATCTAAGAAAGGGTTAGTATCCAAAATATATAAAGTGCTTATGCAACTCAACACTCCAAAAATAAATAAATCCTATTAAACATTGAGAAGAAAAAATTAACAGACATTTCTCCAAAGATGTCATCCATCCAGATGGCCAACAGACATATGAAAAGATGTTCAGCATCACTACTTATCAGGGAATTGCACATCATACAATGAGATACCCACCTCACACCTGTGAGAATGGCTAAAACCAGCAACACAAGAAATAACAAGTGTTGATGAGGATGTGGAGAAAGGGAAACCCTTGTGAACTGTTAGTGGGAATGAAAACTGCTGCAGTTATTGTGGAGGAGTGTATGGAGATTCCTCAAAAACTTAAAATCACTCTACAATCCAGGAATGTACTACAGGATATTTACCCAAACTATACAAAAACACTGATTCAAAAGAATATGTACACTCTATGTTTATAGCCACATTATCTAAATTGCCAAATTATGGAAGAAGTCCAAGTATCCATCAACAGATGAATGGATAAAGAAGATGTCATATACATACACAATGGAATATTACCCATAAAAAGTGACATCTTGCTATTTGCAACAACATGGATGGATCTAGATCCATAAATGTTAAGTGAAATAAGTCAGTCATAAGACAAATACCATATGATTTCACTCTTATGTGGAATTTAAGAAACAAAATAAATAAGCAAAGGGGGGAAAAAGAGAGAGAGACAGACCAAGAAGAGACTCTTAACTACAGAGAACAAACTGGTGGTTACCAGAGGGGAGGTGGGTGGGGGAGGATGAGTGAAATATGTGATGGGGATTTAAAGAGTCATTTACTATGGTGGGCAGAGTAATGTATAGAATTGTTGAATCACTAGATTGTACATGTGAAACTAATGTAACACTGTATGTTAATGAAAAGGAAAAAAAAGAAAAACAAAAATGAAACAACACCAGGCTGAGAATGGGATTGCACTTTCAGACCCAGGAAAGATTAAAATAGAAGTAAAATAAAATCAATATGTTAACCCGATATGTCAATTAGATGCAATATGTGAATTCAGAAAATAATTTTCAAATTTAATCCAAATGCATTATAAATATTATAATGTAATAAATTAAATTTCATAGCCACATCTTCAAAAATATTAAGACACAAATGGAAAGACACCCCATGTTTATGAATTGGAAGAACTCATATTCCTATTGAAAATAATCCACAGATTCAATACAATCCCCATCAAAATCCTAATGCCATATTTCACAAAAACAGGAAAATAAATTCTGGAAGTCACAAAAAGAAAAACCATGAGTAGCCAAATCAATCTGGAAAAAGGAGAACAAATCTAGAGACATCAGAGTTCCTTTCAACATATGTTACAAAGCTAGAGCCATCACATTTCCTGCTTCCAAAATCTATTACAAAGCTACAGTAATCAAAACAATTTGGAACTGGCATAAAGATACAAAGACCAATGGACCGCAAAAGAGAGCCCAGACATAAATCTAAGCATATATGGTCAACAGAGCTCTGACAAGGGTGCCAAAAATGCACAATGAGGGAAGAACAGTCTCTTTGACAAAATAGTGCTGGGAAAATCAGAGCCACAAGCAAAAGAATGAAGCTTTTATACAAAAGTCAATTCAAAATGGATTAAAGACTTAAACATATGACCTGGAACTGTTAAAATCCTGAAAAACCAACATAATGGAGGAGACTCTTGACAGTGGTCTTGCCAGTGCTTTCAAGTAGAGGACACCAAAACAACAAAACAAAAGAAAAAAACAAAACAAAATCAGACAACAAAGGCAAAATTAGACAAGTGGGACTACTAACTAAAAAGTTCTGTATAGCAAAGGAAACAAAATAGTGAAAAAGCAAGTTAGAGAATGAAAGAAATGTATTTGCAAATCATTCATCTCTTAAGAGATTAATCTCCAAAATATATAAGGAATTCCTACAACTGAATAGCAGAAAACTAATAACCTCATTTAAAAATGTGCGAAAGACCTGAAGAGACCGTTCTTCAAAAAAAGACCTATAAATGGCCAAAAGTTCTATGAAAAATGCTCAACACCATTAACCATCAGGGAAACATAAATCACAACCACAATGAGGTTTCATCTTGCACCTTTTAAGATGGCTAACATTGGTAAGGATGTGGACACAGTGGAATCCCACACACTTTTCATAGGTATGCAGAATGGCGCATGGAAGTTTTTCTCAAAAAATAAAAAATTCAGAACTCCCATATGACCCAACAGTCCCACTTCTGTGTATTTATCTGAAGGAACACAGATCAGTGCCTTGAAGAGACATGAGCACTCCCATATTAACTGCAACACCCTTCATAATAGCCAAGATGTGAAAACACCTGAGTGTACACAACAGATAAAATGTGGTATAAGAAACATCAGAGAAAATGTGGCATGGCATATATATATATACAATGGGATACTATTCTGCCTCTCAAGAAGAAAAAATTATGCGACAACATGATAAACCTCAAGGACACTCTGCTAAGGCATACAGGCCAGACACAGAAGGTCAAGTCCTGCACAATCCTCCTTCTAGGAGGTATTGAAAATAGGCTCACTGAAGTGGTTGCCAGGTGTTGAGGGGAAAGAAGAAACGGGCAGTAGCTGGTTAACAGGCATACATTTTCAGCTAAATTTAGTTAATTCCAAGAGATCTGAAGAGCAACACTGTATGAAGAGTCAACAATACAGTACTGCACACTTAAAACTTTAAGAGGGTATATCTATTAACTGTGTTTTCCACAATAAAATGTTAAAAAGTTTTAAAAAAAGAATGTTTCAATACATTAGCATGTTTATGTAAAGCTTTGCAAAAAACTAAGTATTTAATAATAATGAATGATGAGATATGTTGTTTTTTATGCCTGTGTTGAAATACACAGCAGCAAAGCAAAAGATCACATTTTTGAAGCCTCTGTAATATGAAAAAAAAAAAGGTCAAGTTTTTTTTTCAAAAGGGATTCTTTTGAGCACTCAGTAAAATTAAATACTGCAGCAGGGGCTGATTATGCATAAATAAATAAAATATACATGGAGCTTATGTAGTGTAGAAGAGACAAGAGAGTAAACAAACATCGAATCACAAATTCTGGTGTAATGGCGGGTAAAAGCAAAGCTGCAGATCTCAAGCATCAGCAAGTCCAAAAGCTTTTCTTAGCAAAGTTAAGGCCTTATGAGAAAGATGCAGTCACAGGAGTGGCAGGAACAGCAGTTCAGGCAGTGGGAACAGCATATCTAAGGAGTCTAGGAGGAGCCAGAACCTAGCACAGTTTGCAAGCTAATGAGATGTTGGAGGACTGAAGCACACCCCACAAAGAGGGAGTCGCGATGTTAAAAGGTTGAATAAGGTGGCCAGGGACCTTTACATTCACAGCCTTAAAGGCTTTAGAAAGTTTTAAAAGTAAGGGATTTAGAATTGTTTCTTAGTACATGTGTTTCTAATCTGTTTTAAATTGATTTTAAACATGGGGCAGTTTAAGTTATTAAACAAGTATATCTTTTTTGAGTGGAGTGTTAATTAAAGAGAAGCATAACAAGTAAAGAGACTAGATAGGAGTCTCCCGAGCAGTCGAGGTATAAAAAAGAAAGGTGGTTTACACAGATTGTGACCTGTTTTGTAAAGCAGGTTGCTAAGTAGGATGCTGGATTTGAAGCTGAGGGGCAGGTGTAGCCTGACACTAACTTGGAAAGTTCGCAGAACATAGTTTTAAATCAGAAAAAATCCAAGTACAATAAAGTCTGCTTTGTGTGAGCTCAATTATTGTGAAGAAATATGTAAGTAACTTCCCAAATAGAGTGTTATTGGTAGTTGTCCCTGAGTGGTGGGATGATGATGGGATTTATTTCCTTCCTCGTGACCTTAAATATTCATTGAACATTTTAACAAATCTTACTGCCTAAGGGAATTTTATTGAAAATATTCAGAAGGATAGTAGTCTCTGAGACTTTGGCAATAGGTGATTCCTTCCATCTCTTTTTCTCATGGTTCTCTCGACCCCCAATGCAAATGCTTTCTCTCTCCAAATTACATTTTACATTAGGAAAATGTACATTACATTTTAATTAGGAAAAAAAAAAAAGCCACTTCCAATACTCTAATCGTCTATTGGCTTTTGGTGTTTGGTGTTGCAGAAGAAAATTCTGAAGCCTTTGTACTTTCCTTTCTTTGGATATAACTTCCCCTTCTCCTCAGATGTGCACAGAATCATTTTCAATCTCCAAACATATGCATCATATTTCTTGACCTTTCTTCATTATTTTTTCTATAGTTATTGTTAAATCCATGCAGTATGTATATTCAGGTCTTTTAATTTTTTTAACCAATAAAATTTTCTAGTTTTTCTTTAGTACTTCAAGCCAAATGGTACATTTATTACACAGATGCACTTTCTTGATCTTTCCTATCTTTTCTCTGTATTTTATTCCCTTTTCCTTCTGTGGTTTTTGTAGCCAGGTTGCCTTTTTACTGCATGAATTCATTTTCCTTCCTCCTGCAAGCTATTCACTACACTCATCACTTTTTAAAATTTGCAGTCCAATTTTTATTATCCAGGGAATCTTTTGTGATTGCAGGTGATTTCTTCCTTCTAATTTATTCTCCTAAATGCATGTGCACTTTATTGACTTGTGAGGAAATGAATCAAAAGGATTATTTTTTTTCCAAAAGTGGTTTCTCTAGATTTTCAAAGGCCCCGATTTTTTTCCCTCTGTGTTTGCCTATTGTGGACAAAGGCTCTCCCCATGGCCTCATTGATTGCTGTGCCTGGACCTTGCCTTTTCCACTTCAAGTTATCCTGCTCCCAAAGGGAGATGTGCATTGGGCTTCCTGTTTGCCTGGCATAGAACCTCAACCCCAGGAAGGTCCTTACATGAACGTGGGGGGCATGCTTCTCTTTGAGAGGGACTAACATTGCCAATTAGTTCTTCACACCACCTCCTTCCCACTTTGTCCTCCGGCATAAATTCCAAGTTTCTGGAGTGTGAATGGCACCTGTTTTGGTTTCCTATTGCTGCTGTAACAAATGACAGCAAAACAAGTAACCCATTTATTATCTTCATATCCTGCCTAAGATTTATTATCCCCTATATTCTGGAGATCAGAAGTTTGGTTGGGACTGGCCTGATCCTCTGTTCTGGGCCTCACAAATCTATAATGTCAGGTAGGTTAGGTTCTTTTTTGGAGTTCTTGTAGGTCTGAGGTCCCCATTTTCTTGCTGGCTGTCAGCCAGGGTCTGCTGTCTGCTCCTAGATGCTACCTGCATTCCTTCCTATCTGGCCCATCCATCACCAAAGCCATGATGACAAAGTGAATTCCTCTTACCCCTCCAATCTCTCTGGCCTTTTTCCCCCTTACTTCCCTCTTTTGCTTTTAAAAGTCCATGTGATGATTAAATTGAGCCAAAAGTACATATAATCCAGAATAATCTCTTTATTTTAAAATCAAACAATTTTTAGCCTTCAATGCATCTTCAAAATATCCTTTTTCTATATAAGGTAACATAACCAAGAGGAGACAGAGATCATAGATGCATAGTCATCCTACCACCACATGCTTCCCAGAAAACATGGAAGAGAATGAGAGAACTAAAAGGTAATTAACCTAAAATGTTAGAGAAGTCATTCATTCTTCAAGAGAAAGCAAGCATAGACTACCTAGTTATTCTAACTTTCTATAAATAATGAAACAACTAGGATAGTCCAGGATTATGCATATAAATATGCCCTAAAAGATGAAACACTATGCAAAGAATTCATAATCTTAAAATTCCAACAAGCGTATAAAGCAGCTAGTTGGGTATCCTTCTTTCCCACCAGATTTTGTCTATTTATTTGAGAGAGAGAAAGTGAGAGAGAGCACAAGAAAGGGGAGGGTCAGAAGGAGAAGCTGACTCCTCACTGAGCAGGGAGCCTGATGCAGGGTTCAATCCCAGGACTCTGGGATCATGACCTGAGCCAAAGGCAGACACCTAACTGACTGAGCCACCTGGGCACCCCCACTTGAGTGTCTTTCACACAAAACTTGTACAAAACTTGTACAAAAAAACTTTTGTAACCTTTTGTAAAGGTTACAAAAAAAAAAAAACAAAACAACAAAACCTCTAAAGGTTAGTAAGCTATTTTGGAGAAATGGTGTTCTGGATAATCTATTTAAAATTCCAGAGGGAATTAGAAAGTACTTGTTTACTTTTAATTAACAGTCATTAAATGGAGTGTTTAGGTAAATTTGATTTTATAAAAGAAAAAGAAAAGGGTAAAGAAAAAAAAAGAATTTATTCAGTGAAACCTTTCTGTGAGCCAAAGAAGCTAGTTAATTAAAATACATGGATTATAAAGGTTCAGGCTGTCAGGGTATATGTCTTAATTCACCTGTTTTATGTAGTACTTGCTTGGACAGTAAGCACAGATTTTAGAGTGCACCTTCCTAATCTGTAGTTATATATACTCCAATGGCAATAGACAATACACACTTATCAAAAAAGGACCCACTATAGGAGATAACCACTTCTAGATATTTGCAACTAGCCTTCATACTAATATCCTCTCATATTTCACCCATCTTTTTCAGGGTGATAAAAATGAAATGGTGTTAATGAAAGCAAAGGTTCTTCTGCAACGTTTTCTTTAAGATTTTATTTATTTATTCATGAGAGACACACACAGAGAGAGAGAGAGAGAGAGAGAGAGAGAGAGAGAAAGAGAGGCAGAGATATAGGCAGAGGGAGAAGCAGGCTCCATGCAGGGAGCCTGACACAGGCCTCCATCCTGGGTCTCCAGGATCACCCCCTGGGCTGAAGGCGGCACTAAACCTTAGCTAAGCCATCCTGGCTGTCCTGCAACATGTTTTTAAAGATGAAATTGAGAACTTCTGGAAAGGCTCGTAATGGAGGAGTGGGTTTAGAGACCATTTTCCACTGAAGCCAAATACAATTACAAATAAAAAGCAAATTCTCAAAAAGCCAGAGAGTGAAAAAATACATGCTCACTCTTTAACTCAGGAACCACAAAAAACTATAAGGAATTTTAGCCACAGAGAGAATGAATTAGAGGAAATGAAACGGACACACCTAAAGCCAATACTAGAGAGAAACATACTTCACCAGGCAGCTGGAGGAGTAGCCTGCACATTCAAAGCTCAAAGACCTATAGTCGCAAAGACCTAGAACCCTTCTGAAGGAGGCCTGGTCAGTGCCTGGAGGAAGGCTTCTGCGTGGAATGTAGGCAGCCCACCCAGGACCTCCAGCATGGCACTTGAGGCTGGCCGACTACCCTCAGGGCAGCTTTGTGGGAACAGAAACAACTCAAGTCCCTTTCTCTGAAACGGAGCTGTGAAATGTGCTGTGGGCATTAGCCAAGTGATCTTCTGGGTGCAGCCATCTCTCCTTTTACTCAGCTCAAGAAGTACTTGTCCAACAGGGATTTAAAAAAAAAAATCAGAAAAAAAATCAACACCTGGTTCTATCTCAGCTGTCATCAGCAGTAGGTAATTTTTTTTTTAATGATGATTTGAGTTGCTCATTGTTTAGTTCATATTTCTTATGAGGCTCCTTCCCTTCTCCTTGGTGGCTGAGGGTTGGTCAGGAGGGAGGTTATGGGTGAACTGTTTGTTGTTGTATAAATAAATAGAATAAAAATGTCAAAACAAAAACAAGGCAAATATATTTTCAAACTAATTCCTTCCAGTCAAGAAAAATAACCATGATAACTAAAACAATAATTCAATGAAAAAAAAACACCTATATGTAAAAGGAGGTGGAGGGAAGTCTGAATGTGTCAATTCTTTAATTTACAAAGAAAAGGGTTACTTGTCAGGGATTTCTGGTTTCCCATCCAGCAGGAAAGGAGCTCAGATGTTGCTACTCTATTCTAACAACTAGCAAAAATGTTTATAAATAGATATATCAAAAATGCTTCTTAGATGCATGAGAGAAGGTAAATCACAGGGCAAATTACTACCACAAAGAGTGGGAAGACAGAAAGGAGGATATAGAAAATCCCAAATTGGAGTAGAAACTTTCAGGGAAAACAGTACCAGAGAAGGGAAATGTGACATGTAATTGATGAATTGCTGGAGCTTCAGTATGGACAAGCCTTAGAGATAAAAACTCCAGGGGAACCAGTTATGGAGGATCCCCCACTTTTTAAAGTTCTAACTCTGGGAAACCTACCAGATTGTCATGCTGAATGTCAGAGAAAATCCAGTTATGCTTTTGGCAGGAGGACAGAAAATGGATGCATGTTGAAATATGCCAGAGCACTCTGTTACCTCAACAGAATTTATCCTACCAGAGTGTCAACAACCTGGAGGAAGGAAAATATCCAAACCAGCCCCCACTGGCTGTCTGGTTCCACCTAATGGGAGTGCAGAAGGAAATGAAAAGCAAAGGTGAGGAGCATGGTCCAGGAAACAAAAACAGTTAGGAGCATGGTTTTGCCGGGAAACGAAAACCTAATCCCAGAACTACAGAAAGCATCCTCTTCCCCATACCTTCTCACTACATTACTAATGTGTGTTTATTGCAGTTCCTTTTCACTAGTACCTCATGTCTACTTCTCACAAAAAAAATTACAAGTCATACCAAAAGGCAAAAACACAGTTTGAAGAGACTATAAAAGCATCAGAACCAGAGACAGATACTACAGGTATGTTGGCATTATCAAGGAACTTTTTAAAATTGTGATTAATATACAAATGGCTTTAATGGAACGAGTAGAAAAGATGTATGAACAGATGGATAATATAAAGAGAAAAAAGGAAATTCTCAAAAACCCTGCTAGCAATCAAAATTAGTAGAACTTTGAGTGGGCTCATAGCAGACTAGACACAGTTGAGGAATGACTCTCTGAGCTTGAGTATATGATGGAGAGCTTCAAATCTGAAAAGAGGAAAAATTGGAAAATATAGACACAGGGATTAAAAGTAAATATAGACACATGTTAACACTAATTAAGCTCATTAATTTTATATGTCAACTTGACTGGATAAAAGGATGCCTAGATAGTTGGCAAAACATTTCTGTGTCTGTGACATTGTTTATAGAAAAGATGAGCATTTGAACTGGTGAACTGAGTAAAGCAGATGGCTCCCCACAATGTGGGCAGGTATCATCCAACCTATTAAGGGCCTGAATAGAAAAAAAAGGTAGAGGGAGGAAAGGTTAATTCATCAGCTCTCTGCTTGAGCTGAGACATCCATCTTCTTCTGCTTTCATGGTTCTTAGTCCCTTATCTCAGACTCAATTACATCACTGGCTTCCTTGGGTATCTCACTTGTAGACAGCAGATCATGAGATTTCTCAACTTCCATAATCATCATGTGAGCCTGTCCCTAGAGTAAAACTTCTTATCCATCTATCCATTCATCTCCTATTTTGTGTTCCCAGAGAAAACTCTAATACACTAATGAAAAGAAAGCAGGAGTAATTGTACTATTTCAGAACAGATTTCAGAACTTTCAAGGAAAGTTATCAGGGATACAAGGATAAATATGACATTCCATAATGATAAGGGAGTCAATATTCAAAGAAAGCACAACAGTCATTAAGGCATATGCACCCAATATCAGAGCAACAAAATATTTAAAGCAAAAACTAACAAAATTCCAAGGAAAAATAAATGAACCTACTCTTTTGATTGGGTATTTTAACACTCCTCTATCAGAAATGGACAAACCTGTCAGACAGAATATTAGTAAGAACACAGTTGAATTTAAAGCACCATCAATCAGATGGATATAATTTACATCTATAGATTACTTCAGCAACAGCAGAATATGCATTTTTCTTAAGCTGTTATGGAACATCCCCCACACAGACCATATACTGGACCATACAACATATCCCAATAAATTTAAAGGCATAGAAATCATCAAATGTCTACCCTCAGACCACAGGATTAAATTAGAAATCAATAATGAAGGGGTGCTTTGGTGGTTCAGTTAGTTGAATGTTTGTCTTCAGCTCCGGTCATGATCTCAGTGTTTTGGGATTGAGTCCTGTGTTGGGCTCTCTGTTCAGTGATGAGTCTGCTCCCTCTCCCTCTGTGCACTCTCTCTCTCCCTTTTTCTCTTTCTTGCAAATAAATAAATAAAATATTTTTTAAAAAAATCAATGGAAAGATAGTTGGAAAATCCTAAATGCTTCAAAATTAAACAACATGCTTCTGAATTACACATAGTCCATGAAGAATTCTCAAGAGAAATTTTTAAAATATTTTGAACTAAATGGAAATAAAATAGAACTTAACAAAAATTGCTGAGATGGAGTGAAAACAGTATTAGAGGAAAATTTATAAATTTTATAAATAAAATTTAATATATAAATATTTTTAAAATTCAATATTTATATATTAAATGAAAATATTAGGAAAGAAGAAATGTCTAAAATTAATAATCTAAGCTTCCATCGGAGGAAAATAAAAGAAGCACAAATTAAATGCAAACTAAACAAAAGAAAAAATAGTAAGACAGAATTTAATGAAATTGAAAATTGCAAACCAAGAGAGAAAAACCAATGAAACCGGGATCCCTGGGTGGCGCAGCGGTTTGGCGCTTGCCTTTGGCCCAGGGCGCGATCCTGGAGACCCGGGATCGAATCCCACGTCGGGCTCCCGGTGCATGGAGCCTGCTTCTCCCTCTGCCTGTGTCTCTGCCCCCCCCCCTCTCTCTGCGACTATCATAAATAGATAAGAATTAAAAAACAAAAACAAAAGTTGCCCCTCTACCTACTGAGCCAGCCAGGTACCCTGAGAAGCTGTCTTTAAAAAAAAAAACAAAAAAAAACAAAAAAAAAACCAATGAAACCAAAGCTGGTTCTTTGAAAAGATCAATACAATTAATAGGCCTATAACCAGACTAAGACAAAAAGAACTGACATAAATTTCTAAAATCAGAAAGAAGGGACATCACTACAGATCCATGGAGATTAATAAGGTAATAAAGAAATACTATGGGCAACTATATGCCCACAAATTTGGTAACATAAACAAAATGGACCAATTCCTTGAATGCAAAAAAACTTATGAGAAGAAACAATCTGAATAGGCCTATATCTCTTTTTTCAAATGAATTATAGCTATCCTCTACAATCGCTCTTAGAAGACAGAAGCATAAGGAATGCTTCATAACTCATTCTATGAGACCAGCGTTATCCTAGTACAAAATCCAACAAGTATTACAAGACAAAAACAAAACAAAAAGCTACAGACCACTCTCTTGAACATAAATGTAAAAATCTCTAACAAAAAAAATTGTAAATTGAATCCAACAACAAATAAAAGACAATTACACACCACAATCAAGAAGGATTTATCCTAGGTATGCAAGGATGCTTTTACATTACAAAATCAGTTAACATAATCCAACTCATCACCAGGCTGAAGAAGAAAAGAAAACCACATGATCCTATCAATACATGCAGAAAAGTCATTTGACAAAATCAAACACCCATTCATGATAAAAACTCTCTGTGAACAAGGATTAGAAGGGAACTCCTTCAAGTTGATAAAGAGCAAAATAACCTAAATACAGCTAGCACTGTACTTAGTGATGAAAAACTCAAAGCTCTCCTGCTAATATCAGTAACAAAGTGAGGATGTTCCCTCTCAGCACTGCTTTTCAACCTTGTACTGTAAGTCCTGGTTCATTTAGTAAGACAAGAAAAGTGTACAAAAGGTATACATACTGGAAAAAAAAATAAAACTGTCTTTATTAGTATATGACTAAAGTATAGTCTATGTAGAGAAACTGAAAAGAATCAATATGATATCTCCTGTAACTATTAAGTTACTATGGCAAGATTGTAAGCTACAAGGTTAATATACAGAAGTCAATTGCTTTCCTATATAACACAATGAACAAATGGAATTTGACGCTAAAAATACATTACCATTTACTTAGCAACCCCCCAAATGAAGTACTTAGGTACACATACAACAAAATATGTCTAAGACATCTATGAGGACAATGCAGATGAAAAATGTCAAAGAAGAACTACATAGAAAGACATTCTATGTTCATGTGTAGACTCAATATGGTCAAAGTAGTTGGTTCTTTCCCACTAGATTTGAAGATTCAACTCAATCCCAATCAAAACCCTATCAAATTATTTTGTGGATAATGACAAACTAATTCTAAAGTTTCTAGGTAGAGGCATAAGACCCACAAGAGTGAACACAATATTGAAGGAGAAGCACAAGATTGGAGGACTGACACTACCTTACTTCAAGACTTAGTATAAAGTGACATTGTCTTGGTTGTATAGCTCTACAGTTAGTCTTGAAGTAGTTTACTTTCTCATACAATTTTTCATTTTCACTTATTTTTTTATTATGTCTTTTGCTCACCTCTTGGACTCCAATGTGTACTGGTGAAAGAAGGGAAAAACAAATCAATGAAGAGAATCGAGAGCCTAGAAGTAGACCCACATAAATAATAGTCAATTTTTCTTTAAGAAAGGAGCAAATGCAATGCAATGGGGCAAAGGCAGACTCTTCAACAAACAGTGGTGGGCCAAATGGACATACATGTGCAAAGAAATGAATCCATACACAGACCTTACACCATTCACAAAAAATGACTCAAAATGCATCAGGCACCTCTACATAAAATGAAAAAACAATAAAACTCCTGGGAGCTACCATAGAAGAAGATCTTGGCGGCCTTGGGGATGGCTATAACATTCTAGACACAACACCAAAGGCACAATCCATGAAAGAAATGTCTAATAATACAGATTTCATCAAAAACTTCTGCTCCATTAAATATGGTATCAAGAGAATGTGAAGAGAGGCTATAGAATGACAGAAAATATCTTTAGAGGCATATATGATAAAGGATTGTTATACAAAATATACGAAGATTCTTAAAACTCAACAACAACAAAAATTTAAAAAGGAGGCAAAAGACCTGAACAGACACCAAAGAAGATATACAGATGCCAAATGAACATATGAAAATATGTTTTTCATCATATGTTGTTAGGAAATTACAAATTTCAAAAACAATGAGATACCACTCTACATACCTGTTAAACTGGCCAAAATCCAAAACAATGACAACACCCAATGCTGGCAAGGATAGGGAGCAATAGAGACTCTCATTCATTCCTGGTGGGACTGCAAAATTGTACAGCCACTCTGGAAGACTGTGAAACCATTTTGGTGGTTTCTTAGAACACTAGGCACACGTTTACCATATGATTTAGTAGTAACACTCTTTGGAATTTACCCAAATGAACTGAAACCTTACATCCACACAAAAACCTGCCCTCACGTATTTACAGCAGTGTTATTCCTAATTGCCAAAACCTGGAAGCAACCAGGATGTCCTTCAGGAGGTAAATGGGTAAATAAACTAAGATACATCCAGACAATAGTGTATTTTTCAGTGCTAAAGAGAAATGAGCTATCAAGCTATGAAAAGACGTGGAGGAAACTTAAATACTTATTACTGTGTGAAGAGAACCAACCGGAAAAGCTTTTCAAGGTGTATGATCACAACTCTATGACATTCTGGAAAATGCAAAAGTTCGGAGACAGTAGAGTTCATGGTTAGCAGAAGAATAAAAAAATCATTCAGTGTGTTACTACGATAATTGATACATTTGTCAAAACTCCTAAGATGTATAATATCGAGAGTCTCATACAAACTACTACAGACTTTGGGTGGTAATTACATACCAGTGTAGGTTCACTGACTGTAACAAACGTACCAGTCTGGTGAGGGATGCTGGTAATCGGGAAGGTTGTATGTATATAAGGAGAGGGAGTAGAGAGAACTCTCTGTACTTCCTTTCAAGTTTGAGATAAAGCTAAAATTGCTCTAAAAAGAGTTTAATTAGAAAATTAACTGCCATTATTTCACTACTTAGAGCATTAACTGTACAACGATGGTGTTCATTTTTTAAAGACATAAATAAAACAATACAATTAAAGAGTGGCTAGGGTGGAGAGAGAAAAATGTCAATGTGTCACAGAAAATTATGAGAAAAAAAGAAATCAATCAAAAAGTATCCCCCCAAAAGAAAACAAAATAAAAATTTATAAGCATATTATATGAGTGACCTTAAATATTTGAAAGAAAAACCTAAGATACTTGATTGAATTCCAGAATCCAAGTATGGTTCATGCTGTTATATTTACATTTAAAAGGAAGTAACTCAGAAAATGGGTAAAATGCATTAGGAAAATGCAAAGAAATATAAAACCAAGGGTCACCATATTAATAACTGATCCAATGAAAATCAAAATAAAAAACATTCAAAGGGATAATTTTTTGAAGTACAGTTGACAAACGATATCCTATTAGTTTTACATGTACGTCCCAGTCATTCAATATTTTTTACACTATGAAATTATTTCAAGAAGTCTAGTTACGATCTGTCACCATACAAAGTTATCACAATATAATTGACTGTATTCCCTATGCTGTACATTACATTCCCATGACTTACTTTTCATTTATTTATTTTTTAAAAAAGATTCTATTTATTTATTCATGAGAGACAGAGAGAGAGGGGGGGGGGCATGACATAGAGTGAGAAGCAGGCTCCCCTGGGGGAGCTCAATGGGGGACTCATCCCCAGACCCAGAATCACGCCCTGAGCCGAAGGGCTCAGGCGCTGCCCAGGCAGACACCTGGACTTACTTTTTAACAGAAAGTTTGTTACTCCCAGTGCCATTCACTTATTTCACCGAGCCCATACAAGCTCCCCCATCTGGTAACTGATGGTTTCTTGTATCTGTGAGTCTGTTTCTGTTTTTATTCCTCGGTTGTTTTTTAGAGCCCACACGTAAGTGAAATCATACAGTATTTGTCTTCGTCTCTCAAATTCAATTCATTTAGCATGATGCCCTCTAGGTCCATCCAAGTTGTCATAAATACTAAGATTTCATTTTTTTTATGATTGATATTCCACATAATACACATACACAGTATATACATAGCACAACTTCTTTATCCATTCATTCACCAACAGACACTCGTCACCTCAGGATCTTGTCTACTGAAAATAAAGCTACAAGGGACATACAGTTGCAAATAGGTGTTCATATTAGTGTTTTCATTTGCTTGATAAACATCCTAAAGTAGAATCAGTGGATATAATAGTGCTACTTTTAATTTTTTGAGAAGCCTCCATACTGGTTTTCCATAGTGGCCACACCAAATTACATGCCCACCAGAAGCACAGGAGGGTTCCTCTTACTCCATAGTCTCACCAACACTAGTTATTAAGAAAAATAGCAAATTTAACAGGTAGGAGGTGATATCTCATTGTGGTTTTAATTTGCATTTCTCTGATAATTAGGAATATTTAGCATCCTTCATGTCCCTGTTGGCCATCTGTATTGTGTTCTTTGGAAAAATGTCTATTCAGGACCTCTGCCTATCTTTTAAATTGTTTTTTTAAAGACATTAAGTCATGGGGCACCTGGGTGGCTCACTTGATTGAGTGTCAGACTCTTGGTTTTGGCTCAGGTCAGGATTTCTGCTCATAATCCCTAGCCCCCTGTTGGGCTCACCACTGGGTTTAAGCTTTCTTGGGATTCTCTCTTTCCTTTCCCTCTGAATAGCAAAGATGTGAGACTCTGTTTAGCAAGGAATGCTTTGAGATGTAATCATTTCGGTATGGATGTCTTCTGCATTTTTTTTCCTTCTTTTCACACGTAGGCATATTCTAAACCCACACATGAGACTTGATCCTGTCAAACAATGTCGATTACTGGTCCCAAGTGACTTCAGCTGTCGCTATGAGCTGACTTTGTAAATATGCTCAGATATGCTTGCTAAAAAGAAAATGTCAACATTCAAACAAGATCACTTTGTTACCAATGCCTAAGAGCACATGACTACCCAAAAAAGGCTGAATTACAGGAGAGCAAAGATGAAGAACAGCTCACTGCTTTGTCAAAAGAAAACCAAAACTAAATATTGGCAAAAATACTATGGTTTGTTTTTAACATGGATTACCTTTATTTGTTAAACAAGAAAGTCATATTGTACCCTGAACATTGATTCTTGGCTTAAAACAAAAGTTAAAAAAAGAATTAATTAGCCAACCCAAATTTTTGGTTTTTCTTTCAGGAGGCCCCAGGAGACCCCTGATGTAGCACACCATTCTCTCCCACCCAAGTCTGAACAGCTTTAGAAGAAACTCAAGTGGCACATGGGATCAAATTCAAGGACGTGGCTTCATTCAAGCTTTCTAGGTAAGTAGTTTTGAGAACACAGAATGTGGCCAAACTCCCCGTGTAGACCCAGGCAAGTGTGGGAGACATCCCCCAGAGGATGAGCATTGGATCTTGTACTTGGACATAACACACCCCACTTATTTTTCCTCCTTCTCCTGATCTCTACTGTTGCTCCTTCCTTTTGTTTGCACTTCTAAATGTTGGAGTGACCAGGGATTAGTCCTTGGGCCACATTTATTTTTCTGACAACATTCACATTCCAGGATGATCTCAGGCAGGCCTGTGACTTTGAATTCCACCTCTGAGCTGATGTCAGGTTTGGGCTTCTCCTCTGAGCACCAAACCACATCTCTAATCCCCTGATTACTCTCTGCACCAGATGTCTAACAAGCTTCTTAAACTCAGCTTATCTAAAACTAAACTCCGGATTTTTACTGCCAGCCCCATCCTAAACATGTCTGACCCCAGTCTTTCCACCTCACTTAATTGCAAATTCGTCCTTTAGTTACTCACTTCAAAATCTTTGATGCGTATCTCCATCCTTAATGCTTATCTTTCCTCACACTGTGCATCACCTGTTGGCAAGTTTTGCCAAACCTACTTCAAATATGCTCAGTAGCCCTTTCCTCCTCACCACCTTCCCTGCTCGCACCATCACATCACTTCTCGACTTTTGCAATGACCTCTTCTTGTCACAACCTCCTCCTTCCCTCAGATGAGTCTTAGGACAGGAGACCAGTGATTTCATTAGAACACAAGTCAAATTAGGTGAATTCTGGGCTCCAGCCAATTATTGCCAATAATCGGAATTATTGCAGGAATTCTCTGCTTTAGCCCCTGTGCCTCCCTTCTAAAATTCTTGCCCCCAACCCTTGATATTTCTTCTCTCTGCTCCACAGTTTTTCCTCTAACACTCGCCACTTTATTTGTTGTATTAATTTTTTAATCTTAATTGCAAGAGAGTTAACCTACAGTGTTCTATTGGTTTCAGGGGTATGATACAATGATTCAACAATGCTAGACATGGCTCAGGGCTCATCATGGTAACACTTGCCACTTTATTTTTTTTTTTTTATTTTTTTTTTTTATTTTTATTTTTTTTTTTTTTACACTTGCCACTTTAAAAGCACTTATGTTTCTTCTGTTTATTTTCTGTACCTCCTATTAGAGTAGGGGTTGTCTATTTTATTCATATTTGCCTATTTTATTTGCTTCGATTCCAGTAGCTAGAAAGCTATCTGACATTCATAAGCTCTTGATACTATCTGTTGAATGAACGAATGGTTGGCTCATGTCTAAGAGGAAGAAGGGGGGAATTGAGCCCAGCATGCTCAGGTGTTTGGCCCAAATTCACCATCTTGCCAGAACTGCCCTTCCCTAAAGCAGAGTGAGGAAAGGAGCAAAAGGGAGTCCACGTGTGTTGGGATGCACGGAGCTCCAAGAACACAGGAGGAGACATGAGTAATAGGGACTAAGGTGCTCTCAAAGCATATGCTTGGTTTTTATATTCTCAGTGAAAACCCAAGGTAATACTGCAGTTACAATCCCAGGGAATCTAAAACTGAGGTCTTCCTACTATAGTCTGAGAGTCCAGTCTGGCCTGCAAAGGGTTTTCTGTACCACTCTTGACTCAAGAATTTCCTTTCAATTTTGCAAAGATTACAAGGAAGAGCAGGAGGGCAGCCGCCTAATCAAATACATCAACTCCCAAGCAAGAGAACATTTGACTTTCACTATGTTTAATTCTGTATGTGTGATCTCATCTGTGCCATCAGTGCTACACTCAGAAATCCCCCCCACAATACACACACACACACACACACACTCATCTTTAGGAAGCACTGGATGACTCTGAAATTCAAACATTCTGCATTTACCCCCACCTCAGTGGGAAAACCAGTGCTTCCCCCTGACACATTCTGGGGCCCTGAGTGAAGAGCAGCAGGGTTGAGTCTGTCCTTAGCTTTTTCTTCCAGCCAGAGCCATCAGGTGCTCTCTGTAAGGGCACTTTGAAGAAGAGGCTGACACTGTAGTGCATTTGGGAAATGGTGTCTGAGAGACAATAAAAGGGGCCCTGGCTGAAAGTATATTAAGGGATCACAGGAGTACATCTTGACTGCATGCTCTGATCTTTTGATTCAAAGACACACATCTTCTCATCTCCCAAGGGGCAAGGCCAACCTAGCACAGAATATAGACGAAACCTCACAAACAGGGTTGCCAACTGCATGTCACAGATAATTAGTGAGAACACGGCAAGAGGTGCCCTCAGTGCAGAGGAAAAGCGGATTAGGGAGGAAACTCAAGGTGTGTGTGTGTGTGGAGGCACCAGCCTAGATGTGCAAGGCAAACAAGCACTGGAGGTGGCACTGGAGCGGCTCACTGTTTACCTGGGGCTATGCTGAGGAGCAGGGAGAGAGTAGGCTGGCACTTCCTGGTGACTTTGCTGAGCTACTACTTTGCTTATTTCCTTTACATCCTTTTTCCCAGAGTAGCAGGAGGCTGGTGTGAGTGGGTGTGAGCAAAGAGAAGGCCAGGTGTAATCATTCAAATAGCAGATTCTGGCTTCATGTGTGGTTAAGAGTGGAACCAGCACAGTCCCATTTTATATTCATTTTATTTGTATAATGCACTTATGTACACTGTATACAATGTATGCAAGTACATTTTGTGCAAATGTATATATACACTTTATTTGTGTCACTTCCCAATAAGACTTGAGGTTAATTATCAAAGGTATGCCTACCATAAAATATAAGTATTTGAAGTTGTGAGATGAGAAAGAAAACAGATCTGGGGCATCTGTGGCCTACAAACAGGTGTTGTCATCAACTTTCACATTTCTTTCACTTTGCCATCAGCCAACTCTTTTCTCCTGGTAAAGTGACAAGGGTCTCGCAACTCATCAGTCCCTGTGAGCCATCGACGAACCTCCATAAAACAGTCTTCTTATTCCTTCCTATAAGCCAATTGCCCAGGAAACTTGTGGAACAGATCCCCTAAGCTTTCTGATTCAAGATGCTTCTCTGAATTTGATGTTTTTGCCACTGAAATTTTCGAGACATGGAGCAAATGGAACATTGTTCTGTCTTATCACTGATCACCAATTAATAAATAGAGAAATGGTCAGAGAGCAAAACTAACAGAGCTGATGAGCTGCCTTTTCCCCCCATATTTTTTCTAATTCTTTTTAAACTTACTTGCTTACCAGAGATACTGCAAGTTTTTTTTTTCCTCAAAATTTTATTCACTTCTATCATTCCACTGCAATTTAATTGGGCTGTTTCTCCACCTTCCACATCCTATTCACTCACTCCACAGGCTCCTGCCTCCTCTCCTGCAGAAATGAAGATGGGTGAAGGTTTCTTTGAAGTCATTTCAGCTCCCATGAGAGTACATGCTACCTCGTTATAAAAAAAAAAAATTACTGTAGTACAACTACAGACATAGCCAAGCATGCTTACCACAACTCCAAGGGCTTCCAGCCTTATCTGGGTTCTTTAAAATTATGTTCCCTTTAATGAATAGATGACACCAGCAGGATAGATGCCAATAACCCTGATATTTAACTATACTCTTCAGTTGCAAAAGCCATTATCCAAGGATTCTTTCTGGGGGCATTTTTTCTTAATGGGATGCCCTGCCGTGGGAGGAATCACGCTGTCTCGCCTGTCCGCAGACCTCCAGACTAATATATACCAGAGTTTATTCAGCAAATCCATTTTGATATCAAAATGCATCTCCAATCTCAACATGTTTGAGAATGAGTCAAAATGTCTTCACTACATGGTGCTCATTTCAATGACTCTATCCCAATGAATCACACTTCCCGCCATGCAACTGCACAAGCTCCCCAAACAGGCATGTGTGAGAACATTTCAAATCTTAACTCTCCACTCAATTACTTCACCAATCGTCTTTATTGTACATCTGAAATTGTTCTTAGGCATAACATTTTCCCTTTAATGCCACATGAACCGTGTCTGTAATTCAGCCATTTCTAACATTTGTTCCAGTGTACACCCCTTCTACTTTTTACAAAGAAGCTGGGATTTTCATTTAACAATGCAACTCTGATCAGAGTATCCACACTTTATTTGCATGGAATGCACATAACCCTGCAGTGATTTTTCCTTTGCTTTTATGATCAAGGCCAAAATCCTCAACACACTACTAACGGCTCCTACATGGCTCTGTCTCATCATCAGCCATACTCATCTTTCCCTTCCTCCCATTCTTCTAACACTCCACTCTCATTCTGCCACAGGACCTTTGCACATGCTGTGGTCTTGCTGAGTAACTAGCACTCTCATATTCCACTTCTCAGCTAAGTGTCCCTTTATCAATGAAGCCTTTCTAGGCTCTCAGGCTACATCACATGAATTTCTTATACTCTCCTCTTTTTTTCCCCCCTCAGATCAATGACCTGAGAGTTTGTAATTTCATTTTCATATCAACAGTGTGATTTCTAAATTACTATTTTTCTCTCCCATGAAACTGTCAACTCCACAAGAACAAGAGCTGTTAAGTTCAGGAACCACTCTACTCGAGTGTCAGAGTCAGATATGAGCCATCAGCAGGTTGACTGAATAATTAACAATTTTAAGACACAAATTTATGGGCTTTGTCTTAGATTTACAGAAGAAGAGTCTATAGATTAGGTTTCTAGACTCCCTCTTTTAAAAAAGTATCTCAGTGTGATTTTGATTTACCCATGGCTGGGAACCAGCTCCCTGGACATCAACTGGGTGTCCTATAATTAATCCAATTCCACAGATTCAAGGGCTCAGTCCCATGAGACTGTCCTCACTTTGGAAGACGGTCTCAAGTAATGGGACCCCAGAGTAACCACACTTCTGTCCAACTTGGCTACAAAATCAGGGTGTCCTATAACCACCAACCCCCACCTTGAGGTTTGATAAGTTACTGAAACAGTTCAAAAAACTCAAGGAAATATTTACTATAGCTAATTTATTATAAAAAATACCGATGAATAGACAAATGAAGAAGTACATGGTAGAAGGTCTGGAAATGTCCCAAGCACAGGAACTTCTGTTCTTGCAAGGTTGGGGTATACCACTCTTCTGGCACATGGATGTATTCACCAAAAGCACAAATTCTCTGAAGCCTCCAGTTTAGGGATTTTTATGGAGGCTTCATCATATAGGTATGATCAATTATTATTTTTTTTAAGATTTTTATTTATTTATTCATGAAAGATACAGAAAGAGAGAGAGAAGCAGAGACACAGGCAGAAGGAGAAGCAGGCTCCATGCAGGAGGCTCCATGCAGGAAGCCCCATGCAGGACTCGATCCCAGGACTCCAGGATCACGCCCTGGGCCGAAGGCAGGCGCTAAACCGCTGAGCCACCCAGGGATTCCCAGTATGATCAATTATTAACTCCATCTCATGGCACTCTCCCCTCCTGGGGTTGAAAGTTTCAAGCTGCTAGTCATGGCTTATTCTTTCTGGTGACCCACCTTCACCCTGAAGCTACCCAGGAGCCCACCAGGAGTCACCTCATTAGAACAAAAGATGATCCTATCATTCAAAAAATTCTAAGAGATTTAGGAACTCTGTGAATGACCCTCCTATCACCTCTATTACTCAGGTAATTCTTTTTAGAAGCTCTGTGTAAGGAACTGGGGACAGAGACCAAATATAGTTCTCATGTCACAACTGTCTTAGAAAACATCCCCATAACGCAGGAACTTTTCCTACAACTTCAAGAGGTGATCATCTTAACTCTGATTAGGCATTTTCAATGTGCGTGAGGGATTGGTGCTAGTCAAGAGTCACAGCTTAAAAAGCTATTTTATTTTAGAAGAGCACTCCCCTGTAGAATTTGAATTCCAATATATGTAGGTGTGTGATATTGAAGAATCTATGTAACCTTTCTGAGGCTTGGTTTTCTCACTTGAAATTGTGCTTATTTTAAAGCATCACTGAACAAAAACTCCACATATAAGTGCTATGAGAAAAATATGCTGTATTAATCCAAGACATTCATGTTAAGAAAAAAATGCTAAGATACAAATTTTAGGCATCTTTAAGAAACATTTGAGTTTCCAGAGAAAGATGGTGGTTATTTATATTCATCTCTTTTCATCTATTATATGGAAAAAAATTCAGATCAATAAGTATCACAAAGTTTTTCAGAACCCACACGTACAGCCTGAGTAGGATCAGCTACTACTATAGATTTCCAACTCTGTTCAACAAGGCAAATCAAAACTTTGAAGCAGCAGACCAAGCTCCAGAGCTCAATGCACAGGGGGTGGCAACTATAGGAGGGCAAGACAGGATCAGAGGCCTAAGGACAGAAAATGGATGAAAATCATCTCCTTAGAGGAGAGACTCACACTGTAAATGCCAAACTGAAAGAGTGCTGAGACACAGTGGTTCTGTGCACTGGCTGCTAAAGAATCCACAGGTAGAGATTTGGCAATGCAGGAGCATGGATCAGAATCTCAAGAAGATACTATTCTGGGGAATAGGAATTGGAAAGGTTTTTTTCTAGATTAGGGGTGAAGAGGAAGAAGGAAGCAAGTATTGGAAATTAAAGAGTCTAGGGGCACCTTGAGTGGCTCAGTGGTTGATCATCTGCCTTTGGCCTAGGGTGTGATCCTGGGGTCGAGTCCTGCATCAGGCTCCCTGCAGGGAGCCTGTTCTCCCCTTGCCTATGTCTCTCTCTGTGTCTCGCATGAATAAATAAAATCTTAAAAAATACAGGATCTATTGAAATTTTAAAAATAATAGTAAAATCAGGAGACATAAAGTAACCCCTCCCCACCAAAATCAAGCACTATTGATTTTTCAAGACTGCAATGCAATGAACACAGAGGAGAGGGCACCTGCAAACTAGAAATGGGGTCGGCCAAACGTATGCTTACCCCTGCCTACATATCCCATTATTGCTCATATAGAAAGAGAAGCCATTTCAAAATGAGCATGCAGTGGCAAACAACGTCCACAAAGGTATTATTAATAGAGAAAAGAATCTGAAGAGGTTAGCTGAAAAAAATTCTCCAATAAAGATAAAGCGGGTGAAAACCTAACAGCGCTGAAATAAACATTCTTACACAATCATTTGTAGAAGCATGTCAAATCAGATTCAACTAAAACATATATATATATAAAACATATATATATATGACATCGAAGAAAAAGGTAAAATAGCCATGAGATGGAATATAAAGAGATAAAAGACACGGATAAAAGATAGAAGACCAATCACATAATTAGAGAGTTTGAAGAAAAGCAAAGCAATGCAACGGCATATTTAAGTCTTTAAAAATGCCATCTAAGAAAACTTTCTAGAAAGAAAACGATGTTAGATATGCCAAGACTCCACTATAGACCTAAAGTATATAACCCAAGCTCATCGGTTCTAAGATATATCCTAGTAAAACTGTTAGATATTAAGGATACGGGGGGAAAAACATCCCCTGAGCCTCCAAGTAAAAAAAAAAAAAAGTTACTCCAAATAAAGAAAAATCAGGTTGGCATCAGACTTTTACACAGAAATATATAAAGACAATGGAGAGCAACATTTGAAAGAAACTTTATTATTTTTTAAGATTTTATTTATTCATGAGAGACACACACACAGAGAGAGAGAGGCAGAGACACAAGCAGAGGGAGAAGCAGGCAGTCCGATGTGGGATTTGATCCCAGGTCCCGGGGCTGAAGGCAGCGCTAAACCGCTGAGCCATCCGAGCTACCCTGAAAGAAACTTTAAAGATAAAGTGCGAGCCAGGACTCTTAATCCAGCTAGCCTCTTCAGACAAACAATGGGAATGTGCTAACACCTGGGGAACATGGTCCCCATGAACAATTCCTCAAGATCTGTGAGGGCGCCAGCTTAATAGTAAGCATTAAATATGCTTAATCACAGATTTAAAGTTAAAGGAAATGTGCGTGGTCCACATGGAAGAACAGGGCATATAGGTTATGTATTCTGCCCCAGTAGAAATAATTCAACAAAAAGTAATTCAACAAAGGAAAAGTACACTAAGAGAAGTTAGATATGCTCACTGGTTATCCAACAGATGGAAGTCTTTTAAAACGAAGCATAGGTATCTAAATAAGGGAAAGAGGACTAACACACAAATTATTACCATAAATGTAACCAGTATCACACACACACACACACACACACAAAAAAAAAAAACCAAACCAATTCTTCCTAATAAACAAGTGTGCTCTGGAAAAAGAGGCAAAGAAAATAGAGCACAGAGAAAAAGAAAAGTAGTAAATACAGCTTAGTAGGATGAAGCTGGGACCAAACACATCATTTAAGTAATCTACACATTCATGATGCAAAGTAAAGATCAGTAGTTTAACATTACAGAAAGATCTTCTACTTTACTTCTCACTGATCATCCTGAATGCTTGGAATACTAGAGTCAGCTGGAGCCAATATCTTCCCACCAGATGTACCCCATTTAGCTGTGGTGCCACTGTCATGGTAACCACTGATTTAGGCACTAGACCAGAAAACTCACTTCAAATTTCCTACGGGGCAATGGTTGGTAGGTGTTATTCATTTAGCTTTGCCTTGTCTCATCATTTTCAAAATCTGTCCCAGCACTAATTTTCATAACCAGCTGGAGTTTAGACTTCAAAGAGGACTCCCCTCCCTGCAAGACACAAACAGTCTCCACTTGGGGTTCCTCTAGCATTCTCTTACGCTGCTGCATTAATTACCACACAGCGATCCATACTCCCTTTTCTGCATCCTCAGGGGATCACGAGCTTGCAAAGAACTTGGGAGCTCTGTCTCCAGCCTGCAGTACACTTCTATATAATACTCTATGAAATAAGGTATATAGATGGGATCATACAGGACATATTCTATTTCATGTAATATGAAATGGGCTTATTTTACCTACTTTAAAAATTCAGTCACCCAACAAAACCCTATTACATACTAAATGCAAAAAACTGTTTAAAGCACATAAATCATGAAAGCTAGAAATAAAGGGTTGAGGAAATGTATACCACGAGGATACTTTTTGTGCTGAACACCGGATGTTTTATGTAAGCAATGAATCACTAAATCCTACACTTGAAACTAACACTACAGTTTATGTTAACAAACTGGAATTGAAATAAAAACTTGGAAGAAACAAAAGACACTAGTGACAGCAATTCTGAGAGCAAACAAGCTAGAATTCAGACCAAAAAGCACTAAATGTGACAAAGACCTTTTAGCTTTTGCAAATATATACTTGTATATAGTAAATACCATTATATACAATACATATACCTGTAAATAGTAAATACCAAATAGAAGCAAATCACTAATACGAGGATCTTTAAAACACTTTTTCTCCCTTCCTTTGCCTTCATATCCAGGCTCCCAAGGATCCTACTCCCTCCAACCCCCAATAAATCAGGGTTCTCAGCTTTTATTGTGCATTGCCGTCACCTGAGGAACTTCATTTACACTGATCCTGTGCTATGTCACCCAGAGATACCAAGCCAGTGTGGGAGACAGTTGAGCCCTGACAATGAGGCTTGCCAGGTATTTCCAATATGCTTAGCTGACTGAAAACCACTGAGAAAGATGCACAGTTATGGGAAAAGTAGCAAAACATTCTTTCTACATTAAGCATATTCACAATAGCAGGTAGGTCAAGTTTTAAACATCCCTAAGATAATATATAAATTTAATGCAGTGCCAGAAAACATACCAACAAGTTTTCTGGGAGCTAGAATAGGTACTTCTAACATTCATATAAAATGAGAACATAGCTAGGAAACTCAAAAAAAAAAAATTGAAAGGTTGGCTAGCCTTAGGATTTAAGACGTTATCAAAACTCTAACTAAAATAGTGTGGTATTGGTGCATGTGTAGAATGACCAACAGAACAGAATAGGAAGTCCAAAAATGAACCTCAAAACCTAGAAATTTAGTGAGTGATAAATAAGGCATACCAAGTGGCTGGGGCGAAAAGGTGGGGTTGACAACAAATGTTCCTGAGACAGCTGCTGAACATTAATTTTGGACTCAGACCTTAAACCAAACAGATAGGAGATCCAAATATACTAGAATAAAACATGGATTAATTTCTCTACAACCATGATGTGGAGAAGCCTTCTGTAACTCGGATTCAAAACCCAGTAGCAATAAAAAAAAAAAAAAAGAATAAATTCACATAAAGGAAGTTCACATTGCAAAATAATGTCAAAGAATGAATATAAATTTGGGAGAAAACAACTGCAATGTGTTTATCAAGTAAAAGGCTAATTACTACAACAACTTACAATGAAAAAAAATCTCACACTGATATAAAATGAGCAAAATACATGAATGGTTCACAGAAAAATTTCCAACAGAGGTCTTGGAAACTATGGAGAGATGTTCCAGCACACACTAAAAACCAAAGAGTAAACTGAGGCATCAAAGTCACAATCAAAGCCATCCCTTCTTTTCCCATTAAATGATTCGAGGCTCCTTGGGAAAATGGTGGCTTTCAGTTTTGGGGTGGTAAAAAAAAGGATTAAGTAAACCCTAAATATTACATTCTAGAAAGCAGAAAGTGCTCAAAAACTACTGAGGGTATGCCAGGTGGGCATAGAAGTGGCTACTATTGGTCCAATCTGGGACAAGCAAAGGATCAGAAACATAATGAAAGTACTCCATTATGGAACTGAATTTGAAAAAGAGATCTAATGAGTTCATAATGGTATTCAAGAGACAAAGAGGGAGAGAGAAGAACAAACAAGAAGGCTTCTGCTCTTCTTTCAGCAGAATGCCAGTCAATAAAAGTAAGGAAAAAGCAACACAGTAAGTAAACACCACCACTTACAAGTCCCCAAATAAGAAATGATTCAGGCAAGGATCATTGAGAAATGCTAAAATGAACCGACCCAATTTTAGGGGGTGTGTTAGTTTTCTACTGCTTTTTGTAACATACTACCAAAAATTTAGGAGCTTAAAATAAGACAAATTTGTGAACTTACAGATGTGGGGGTTAGAAGCCTCAAAGTGGACTTGCTGTGCCAACATCATAGTATCAGCAGGTTTGGGTTCCTCTCCGGAAGCCATAGGCATGAATGTGGTTCCTCGCCCTGTCCAGCTTCTAGAAGATGCCTGCATTGTTGGGCTTGTGGCCCTTTTTCTCCACCTTCAAAGCAAGCACATTTTACAACCCTGATCATTCTACCTTCAACACATGTCCCTCTGACTCCGTTAGCTATCCTCTACTTTCCAAGTCACTTGTGATTATATTGGACCCACCTAGATAACCCAGGCTAACTTCCCTATTTTCAGGTCAGCTGGTTAACAACCTTAATTCCAACTGCTACCTTCATTCCCTTTACCTATCCTTTAACCTAACAAATTCACAAGTTCCATGGACATCTACAGGCTGTGGACATCTACAGGCTGTGGACATCTACAGGATGTGGGGATAGAGGTGATATTATCCTGTCTATCTTAGTAGGGCAGAAAGTTTCATGTTCTCCAAGTTTTATACCCCAGGTTATTCTTGATTCTTATAAAGGAATGAAAAGTACCTTTATAAGATAGAGTTCTAGCTTAATTAAGGGCTCAAATGTAGCTTCACCAGTAATGGGATAAATGAGCCTCCAGGTATAAAGCGATAATATTAACTCACTCATGAAATTTTTTGCCCAAAATATGTAATATTAATTAAAACAGGAAAGAAATCCACAAATTCAGGCTGAGACACACAGCCTATGACAAACAACTGGCCCAGATTCTTAAAAAAATCGCAATGGCATGAAAGAAAAAAGCAGCAAGTCAACTATTAGAGATTAAGAGAGCCCCTAGAGATGTGACAGGGGAATGCCGTGAGTTATCCTTAATTAGATCCTGAGTTATAGGGGGAAATCAGCAAAAGAAATATTTCTAGAACAATTCGAGAATTTTAGATCTGGTCTGTTTAATCTGTACAATTACTTGATCCATATGGAGCTTATCCATGACCACGATGTTGTGGTCACATGAGACAATGTCCTTGCTCTGAAGAGACGACATTTTGGGTTGAGACACCATGATGTCTTCAGTGTGCTTTCTGACAGCTTGGCAGGAAGAAAGGAGAGGTGGTGCGTAAGATGCGTGTGGGAGGGCACACAGAGCAAAGGAGCAAAAGTGAGTTTGACAAAAATTGTAACATTTAGTGAAACTAACTGAAAGGGGAACTTCATGGCTCAGATTTCTCACTTGTGCTTGTCATGGGCATGGTCTGTTTCACCCCAGGGCACCAACACCCACTTCATTTGTCTTGAATATTTGGCCCAACATGCCAAATAATGAACCCTCAATCTTCTGAAAAGCTACAACTTTTCCTTCTACGCGTGCGGAATTGTGTGCCTCTTGCCAGATTTCCCAACTTGGCTTAAATGCTTCACAAGTGAGACTTGAATCATCTGGCTACTGTGAACTTCCCTAGCCAGAAAACTTTCTCTCTTTGCTTCTTTCAAGACTCCATAGAACTTTTGCTTCCTTCATAAGCCAATGGTTAAGATGAACACAGTGAGAGAGCTTCTGTCTTTCACAGGTAAGGAAATGTCTTCATTTCTCTGCCCAGGTCAAGAAGTAAAGGGCAATTTCTCTCCTTATGGCAAAATTATCTCCTTTCAAATGGACAGGTTTGATGACTTGTTTGTTTGCAAACGATTCCATAACAGAAGAGATTCTTTTTTGACCTAAACAGCTTCTCACCACACTACAGACATTTTGCATGTTAGATATACATAAAGGAGATTTTTCTGAGTTGTATTTTCACACATTCTTTAGAATAGAAGACTTTCAAACCCACGCCATCCTATTTTGAGGGTGTAACTATGATTTCTAAATAGCAGACGTGTGGATAAGCAGAAGGGACCCACTATAGGAGCATGTCCCCTTACAAAGCCAGTATAAATGTTTCAAAAGCCATTCTAACATTTAGGGCTTTTTTTTTTTTTTTCTTGCAGAAGTTTCCTTATGATTCCAGTATTGTATCACCTGATGAGCTACAGAGCTCCTTACTATTCCAGATGATACGCAACTGGGTTTGGAAGAACTCTTTATTAAAACGCCCTTAAGTCATAAAAGCGTACTTTGAAGTAGAACAGTAGGCAGCTGCTTCAGTAAGTTGAAGATCAAAGATGTTGGTATCCCCATGGCCAATGAGAATGAAAACTTGATTTTAGTGCAGAAGTGTTTCGGGAGAAGAAATGATTTCTTGCTGATGAAAAAAAAAGAAAAACTGGAAACAGAGCAAGAAAGCTGTGGACCTATCTTCCTTACTCTGCAGTTCATGGATTTCTCCAATAGCCTATCAGACCTTCTTTCAATTGGTTTTTTTAAATTTGAAACCTTTTCTTCAATTCTCTGTTTTTTCTTTTTCTCTTCTCAACAGCTGGCCCCTTATCTGTACCCTTAAAAGAGAACATGCTAGCCTGCCCCCCTACAGACAAGCCCTCTGAGGCGGGGGTGTGCCATTTCTTATTCTCCATGGCCTTGTTCTGAGACTTGCCACCCGACATTAGATTATTTTTCTTCCTCATTATTTTCCCATTCATGTGAAAGCCAGTGACAGGACCACAGAACAAAAATGCTCACAGCAGCCACTGCAAGAAGCAGTGTGGTATCAAATTTTGAGACGGACTGTTACTAGCCATTTGCTTTGTGCTTTAGAGGTTACTGGCTAGTGAGTGAAATTGAGCCAGTTCAACATCTCTTGATCATGCACCTCCCGGGGTTTTCCTGAATTCTGCAGCAAAATGGTCAGTTCATTTTGGCACATACTGTTGAAGAAGGTAGAAGCGGGGTAGGGAAGCTGGACCGACAACAGCTAGTCCTACCAAAGGATCAGATCTTGGTCCTAGCCCAGAGTACTTTCTGGGGTGACCTGAGAGGGGAAGCCTGCGTCAAGCCAAGGCTCAGTCTTGAGGCTTCTTGTGAGGTTTCAGTTTCTGTTCAGTAATGTACTTGTCACACTATCTGGTATTTAATTCATATTCAAGATTGGTTACCAAACCAGGAGAGGTAGAGTTCAGATCTGAGGATAACCCACTTTGTATTCTCTCTCAGAACTAATGGAGGTTGTAGCCTAAGGAGCCATTCCTTTTGAAATTTTCAAGAATTCCCACAACTACACAAAGATCATATGGGGATGCCCTGAAGAGCTCAGCAAAGCCCAAAGCCGGTATCACACGGCCCATGCCAAATGGAGGGATGGATACGTGTGTGTATATCAGAACAAAGAACTCGGTAAGTATGGGACTGAACACATTTCTGCCCTCAAACCTCCCTATTAAATGAGAATGCAATCGAAGAATTTATGACTCTCTTCTAGGACTTAATTCTGCACATAAACACTCCCACTAAACAGATAGATGACAGATATCAACACATAACATGAATCTCTATAGTAAGTAGACTTTTCCCTTTTTTAAGTAATTTTCCTCAAATGCTTTAAATTTTAAAAAGGGAATGGCATGGAGACAATGAAGTCACAGAGATACACACAGTCATATAAATATTTCCAACTGCATATTGATATACGTATGGATGTCTTTTGATATGCTCTTATATATGATCTTCCATATTTAAAAGCTCATTTTCTCTGAGCATTCCCTCCTACCTCTACCCCAAATAAACAAATGTGTTGGAGGACAAAGAGTTCTCACTGGAACATCCTTTCATAAAATAGGCTTCAACTTTTAAGAATTTTATTATTTTTTATTCAAGTATAGTTAACATACATTAAGAGTACTCCTCTTAATCCTCTTCACTGATTTTTCTCCTATCCCCCTATCTTCTCTGGCAACCAAAAATTTGTTTTCTATATTTAAGAGTCTGGGGTCTTTTTGGTTTTGTTTTTGAGATAGAGAGAGAGAGAGAGAGAGAGAGTGAGTGCGCATGTGAGCAGGTGGAGAGGGGCAGAGAGAGAATCTTAAGTAGGCTCCACACCCAGGGTAGAGCCTGACACGGGGCTCAATGCCACAACCCTGAGATCATGACCTGAGCTGAGATCTAGAGTCACCGCTCTATCAAGTGAGCCACCCAGGCATCCCGAGTCTGGCTGTTTCTCTCTTTTAATTTGTTCACTTGTTTTGTTCCTTAACTTCCACATGATTGAAATCATATGGTATTTGTCTTCCTCTGACTGACTTATTTCACTTAGCATCATACCCTCTAGATCCATCCGTGTTGTTGCAAATGGCAAGATTTCATTTCTTTCCATGGCTGAATAATATGTTGAAGCAAACTGTGCCATCATGACTGAAGACTCTGTGAGTCTCAGCTTATTCTAAAGTGAACAGTTTGGATCAAAGTGGCAATCTGCTGGCAAACCTATTAATTCATGGGTCGACCTTCATTTTTCCTTGCCTCACTCTACCACTATTCTTTTTTAAAAAATATTTATTGATTGATTTTTGAGGCGGGAGGTGCTGAGGGGGAGAGAAACTCCAAGCAGACTCTGCACTGAGCACAAAGCCTGACGTGTGGCTCAATCTCACAACCCTGAGATCACAAAACCAAGAGTCTGATGCTTCATCAACTGTACTACCCAGGCACTCCTCCACCATTACTTCTGTGTAATATAGCAGCAGCTCTATATTCAAGGGCTTAATCAGGGAAAGTGTTTTGAATATCTAGTTTAGAGAAAGGGTGATGTGAGCCTCTTAAACTAGTTGGAAACATTTAAATTTAGAATGCACTTTTTGGGGAAAGGAAATGAAAACACCTCATGATCATGAAATGATGCTTCCTTCTTTTGTTTTCAAGTGAGGCTGATAATGATAGTCATACATCCTGTTTCCATGAAGTCAGCCATAGGAATGAACAAGGCAATTAGGAATCATGTCAGTGTTGCTTCATCTTCATTTTAATAAAGAGACTACTATAAAAGCAGTTATAAGTTCACAGAAAAAGTGAGTAGAAAGTACAAAGGTTTTTCATTTACTCTCTCTCTCCTTCCATGCACAGCCTGCCCAACTATCACATCATTATCACTCAAAGTCCATAGTTTATACTACAGTCCACTCTTGAGGTTGTGCATTCTGTGGCTTTTGACAAATATATAATGACATATATCCACCATTGTAGTATCATACAGAACTGCTTCATTGCCATAAAAGTAGTCTGTGCTATGTCCATTCATCCCTCTTTCCCAGCAACCCCTGGTAACCACTGGTCATTTTATTGTCTCCATAGTTATATCCTTTCCAGAATGTCTTAGAGTTGGCAGCACACAGTTTGTGACCCTTTCATATTCACTTACTTTACTGAGCAATATGCATTTACATTTCCTCCCTGTCTTTTCATACCTTGATAGCTTACTTCCTTATAGAGCTAAATAATATTCTATTGCATAGATGTGTAACCTATTGACCTAACAAAGGACATCTTGTTGTGTCCAAGTTTTGGTAATTTTGAATAAAGCTTCTATAAACATTTTAGTATAGGCTTTCGTGTGGATGTTAAGTTTTCAACTTATTTGTGGAAATACCAAGGAACATGACTGATGGATTAAATGGTATGTTTACCTTTATAAGAAACTGTCAAATTGTCTTCCAGAGTAGCCATCCTATGTTGCACTCCCACCAATATAAATATGAGTTTCTGTTGCTGTACTTTGTCACCAGCCTTTGGTGGTGTCAATATTTCTAACGTTTTGAATTTTAACCATTTAATAGATACATAATGGTATCTCATTATTGTTTTAATTTCTAATTCCCAAGTAACAGCATAATGGGCATCTTTTCATTTACTCTTTCCCATTTATGTATCACTGTTGGTGGGGCGTCTGCTCAGATCTTCTGCTTACATTTATTTTTTTTAAAGATTTTATTTATTTATTTGAGACATAGAACATAAGCAGGGGGTGGGGCAGGAGAGGGAGAGAGGAAGAAGTAGACTCCCAATGGAGCAGGGAGTCTGATGCAGTGCTCTATCCCAGGACCCTAGAATCACAACTTGAGTCCAAGACAGATGCTTAATGAAGTCAACTTCTGCTCACTTTTAAATGGGACTCTGCACTTTCTTACTATTCAGCAGTAAGATTTTTTTTTTGTATATTTTGGATAACAGTCTTTTATTAAATGTTTTTTAAAAAATATTTTCTATTCTTTGTCTCATCTTTTCATTCTCCTAACTACTGCTTCATTTTAAAGTTTTTCTTCATTCTTCATTTGACCGTGGGTACCAGAAAGAATGCTTAAACATGGATAATGCCAGTTCACTGGAGTAATTTCCCCTGAACAACACATGAAGGTCTCAACCATCTATTGGTTGGTCATTGAGTAACCCTAAAACATTTTACTTGCATAGTCTATTGGTCAAAAAGTTCTTTGTACAACTTATTAAACTCTTCCTGGAAGGAATGAAGGGAGTAGATAACATTTTTCCATCTGACAGATGGGAACTTGGATATTCAGATGTTAAAGAGATCTCCTGACCTTGACTTACTAAGTGAGCAACCACACTGATTATCAGCTACTTTCCTTCACTGGATTATTTAAGTTTGTGAAGTTTTCTGGTATGCATAAATTATAGTCACTTCAGTGAGTAGCTATGTCTGTATACAACACGATTAGGCAGTTCTCTGTATCACTTTGTAAGATGCTTTCACTCCACAGAATTAAAGAAAAAATGAGAAACAAAAAAAATCATCCTGATGAGAAAGGATGCAGGGCAGCCCAGGTGGCTCAGCGGTTTAGCGCCGCCTTCGGTTCAGGGCCTGATCCTGGAGACCCGGGGTCGGATCCCATGTCAGGCTCCCTGCATGGATCCTGCTTCTCCCTCTCTGTGTCTCTCATGAGTAAATAAATAAAATCTTAAAAAAAAAAAGAGAGAGAGAGAAAGGATTCAGTGTGTACATGAAATAAGAAAGCTATTTTTGAAATACTGGTCTGCTTCTTCCTTAGCAGCCTTATTGATGTTTAACTGCTATACCAAAACAAAACAAAACAAAACAAAACAAAAAAACCCTGCACACTTAACATACACAATTAATTTGGACATATGCCTATACCTGTGATATCATCATCAAATAATATTTATTATTAAGATAATATGTTTATAATAAACATATCCATCACCCCCAAAGTTTCCTCATATCTCCCTTACCCTGTTTTGTCTTTTTAATGATATGGATTAGTAGCCAAAGAAAAAAATACAATGTGTTATGACGTGTTATGGTTTAACAGGTCCAGCATTTAATTGTCCTGTGAAAAGATATTGGTTAATTCTTATCTCAGACACAAAACTCTCTGACCTCCCAATTCTGTCCATCAGACACTAAATGTGTGAGCCGATTTTTTTCAGAGGAAAGGGGTAGAACATAATTACACCTATGTCTCAAAAACATGTATTGCACGTATTTGTGAGTTTCCTTTTCAATCACATACACCACACACACACACCTCCTATGCACACCTCCTACACACACACACACCCTACCAACACACACACACACATGTTCTCATACTTTGAAAAGAGAAAAGAACTCTTTGTCCTATATAGTTTTCTTTTTTTCCCCCTGTGCTTTGAAACCGCGAGTTCTCCCACCTCAGAAGAGCAGACTGTCCTTTTTCTCCCTGCTTAGGAAAGGGAAAAAAAACTCTTTTTTTCTGGCTGAGCTGAGAAGTAGCAAAAGACTACCTAGCATGTTCTCTTCTACCAGTGTCCAATTGCTCAGTTTGAGTGTATTTTACAGTGGTAGAAGTGTAATCTGAACTCAGACATTGTTATGAGCTGAATGTGGGTTTCCCCTGCAAATTCATATGTTGAAGCTCCAGCTTCCAGGGTGGCTGTATTTGGAAAAGCTATCTCTAAGGAAGTAATTAAGGTTAATTAATGAACTCATAAGGGTTTTTCTTTCTCTCTCTTTCTCCCCCTCCCTTGTCAGCCTCCTAGTCTCCCCTTCTCCCACCATGCACACATACTGAGAAAAGGCCATGATGAAGACAGAGTGAGAAGGTAGCCATCCACAAGCCAGGAAGAGAGCCCTCACATCAAATTGGCCAGAAACTTGATATTGGACTTTCAGCCTCCAAAACTTTGAGAAAATAAATTTGTGCCATTTAAGCCATCCAAACTGTGCTGGTTTTTATCACAGTCTGATCTAACTAGTGGCCTTATTCTACTAAGCTACTGCCACACAATGAACCATTCTATAACTTGGTGTCTTAAAATGATAGCAATAATCTTCTTATGATTTCTGTGGATCAGAAACTCTCGAAGGGTTACATTGGGCAGTTCTGCCATGGTAGCTGTTCTTGCGGTTATAGCCAAATTCCAACTGGAACTAGGAGCTGAGGTCTGGCATCCCCCTCTCCTTGAGTAGGCTCAGGGCCTTCCCCATGGGGTTTTCTGCACAGGCTGTTGGATTCCCTAACAGAATGAAACCTCAGGGTTGTCAGATTGCTTCCATGTTGCATGAAACTTTCAAGAATTAGTATTCTGGAAAGCAAGGCAGAAGTGCCACTGTCTTCTATGACCCAACCTCAGAAATCATTGCTTTACTTTCATCCATTCTATTGGTCATAAGTAAGTCACAACCTAATGCATTTGAAGGAGAGGGTAGTTAGGCTCCACCTCTTTATGGTTTTAGAAGACCATGTGCAAGGAGAGCTATTCTGTGGCTACTTTAAAAATATAATTTACCACAGAAATGTTTGGTTTCAAGGACTATAATTTTCCCGTAATAATTTTATGATGCTAAAATGAAAATCCTTCCTCTCCTTCAGGAATTAAAATATGGAGTTGAGAAACAAAGAGATGAGTCATTTTGAGTTATTTAGAATGAGTGAACCATGCCCCACTCTATTTTGTTAAGAGACCTAGAGTCACAGAAATCATGTTCAAACAGATACCTTTAAACTAACACTCTTACCCAAGGTCTTTGGGGAGAGTTTGGGGTCTACTCAGTCCAGTGCAAAGAGGACTCTTCTCATAAAGTGTGAACTACAGAGCCTGAGCATCAGCTCAGGGGATCTGACCCAGGACTGAGCAATGAGATACTCTGGTTGGACCCCAAATCTCTTTCCAGAGCAGAGGCAGAACCAAGGAGGGGTAGTGGTGGTGGTGTGAGAGAGACGTGGGTACCAGGATGTCAACAGAATGGCAGCACTGCGTGGGATGGAACAGCGTGCAAAGTGCTATGCAAGATACTAAGAAACTACATTCTACAGCAGCATCATTTAGCAAAGAAAGAAAAGAGAAAATTCTGCTTACTGGCAAGAGAGCCTTAGTTGTTCAGACTGGAGGAAAAATCAGAAAACCATAGGAGATGACCCAAAGGCTCTATCTTATTCATCTTTTCTGTCTGGAAAGGAATTATCTCCTAGAATGTAGTCTCTGGGGACACAATTTTTCTCCTCTTATCCCTGGAAGAAGCTTGCTAGAAAAGAGATCCTGTATGTTTCATATTCGCAGTACCTTGCCCCAGTCCTGAACGTATGAAAAAGTAAAGAATGAAAGAAAAATCACTCAAAAAAATCTAGACTTAGTTCACAAAGAAAGAACAGATACTGCTTGAGGCTCCCGATGCCAGTGTTATTCAAGACACTGAAATGTTAATTGCAGGTCCTGATACTCCCTCTGTCAACTGTTTCCCCAATCCAGGTCACAGGGTGAGAGGGCTGGCTACCAATTAAAAGTAAATCAAGATGATATTAGCTCACATACTGTTTTGAAAGGCAGAAAGGTGTTCTAGAAATGTATATTTTATTTTATTATTTTATTTTATTATTTTTTAAAGATTTTATTTATTTATTCATGAGACAGAGAGATAGAAAGAGAGAGAGAGAGAGAGAGAGAGAGAGAGGCAGAGACACAGACAGAGGGAGAAACAGGCTCCATGCAGGGAGCCCGATGTGGGACTTGATCCCAGGTCTCCAGGATCACGCCCTGGGCCGAAGGCAGGCGCTAAATCGCTGAGCCACCCAGGGATCCCCTAGAAATGTATATTTTAAAACTGAATCTGACTGGACTGTGGAAAATCAACATGGCTGGGATCCACTGGTGTAAGATGTGTTTAATTGAGTTGGCTTGCCAGTGCCCATTCCCTCTTTTGTGTAACTAGTGGTAGCATCTTTTTTTTTTTTTTTTTTTGCCCTTCTAAATGATGAATCTCCCTGAGCATCAACATACTGTGGAAGACTAACCTTAGCTCAGAGCACACTGAGGTTCAAGTGTTCAGGGAACTAGGAAACATGTTTTATAGTGTTGTCACTTCCTTTCACTTTCTTTCCCAATTTCAAGAAGGTATTCTACTGTTTGCGATAGATTAGCATGAAATCTTCCAAACTTGATTTTTCTCCCTATGCATAAACTGGTAACTGAAACCATGAGGGGAGCACATTCATGAAGAGGAATAGGCACTGAAGCCTTGGAGAATAAATTCTAATTATTATTAAATATTTGGAAGAGTGTATGGGGAAAATCTATCTAGTGATGTATTTTTCTTCCAAGTTTAGCATATTCCATCTTGATAATCTTTCATCACTGAAATTCATGTCAAACATTTCATTCTTGGGGCGCCTGGGTGGCTCAGTCAGTTAAGCATCCAACTCCTAATTTCAGCTCAGGTCATAATCTCCGGGTCGAGCCCTGCATAGGGCTCCATGCTCAGTGGGCAGTCTTAATGAAGCAGATTCTCTCTCCTTCTGCCCCTCCCCCTGCTCACTCATATTCTCTTTCTATATATAATAAATAAATCTTAACAAAAAAACAACAAAAAACCCCTCTCATTCTTATCCCCAACTACCTCTGTAACACAAAGTGGTCCAAGGAAACACTGCCGATCTAAGCGTGCATGGTCAGAAGAATGAGGAATGTCCTTTCTCCATTTTGGGAAGATTTTCCACTCAGCTACTCAGCTTTGGGAGAAAGAAAGAAAACACCACGGATTCAGTGGATTCCATCTCAGTGCTCAGTGGAGGGGTAACCGATCTAGCCTAATTACTGTGCATACCATAAAAGTCACTGCCTCTCCAATGCCTTCCTGCCAATTAACCCACAGCACAGTTTGATCATCCAATGGCAGGAATTTCCTGTGAAGTGTTATCTTCAGAATTACTTCCCCTAGAAGAGTCACATCCCTGGAATATTTTTTCATCCTGTTTCAACAACCCACAGATTTTGGAGTAGAATTCAAAGCCAAATTAATGGGAAGGCACGCTGGGTATCCACTGAGGATGTAGATCGAGAAGGGGAACTGAAATATCACTGGAATAAATTGGCTAAATGTAAATTGGTTTAACTCCTCACTGGTGTCAACCTGTCTGGGTTGAGTACTTTTGTGAATCTCACATGAGCTTGCTGTCAGCTGAGTTCAAAAATCAATAATGCATGTTGTTTTGCTTACCAAAAATAAGTGATTTAGTCTAATTATCTAAATGTCAAATCCCTTAATTTGCCTCCCAAGATATTGTCTCATCTAGAAAATTGCAAGAAAAAAAAATTGAAAGAACTATAGAAAATGGGGAAATATATTTTGGGTTCTTTTTTTTTCTTCTTTTTTTTTTTTTTTTGGACTTGTTTTTCTTTTGGTCACTTTTCTGTGAAGCCAGTGAAATCAGTTGAGTGACTGTTTTTTATATACAGTTTTTGTTAATGGAAAAAAATCAGTTTCTCCTACCTTCCCTAAAACAAGGAGGCACAACTATTTAAAGGAAATATAAGAAGTGTCAATTTATTAATCTCTCCAGAGGAAGCCCAAGTCTTATGTCAACCTTGAAACAACAAGATCCATTTGATGAGCTTTGCAGCATCTTTATTGTAGGAGGCAATCCATAAATGGAAAGTATTTAAAAGCAGTGTTGATCTTGAATGGCCACTTACTAGGTATGTTTTTTTATTAAATAATCTGCTCCTTTAGTTCTAGCGAATTATGCTTTTGACTGTACCTGCCCCTCCTCCCAACACTTTACTAGTAACTTCTCTAGGCTTATAGATTGATTTCCTTGCTTTTATTCTAGGACATTTTTTGTTGTTTGGCTAACCTCCAATTCATCATCAATTATGAATCCTTTCTGTCATTTATAATCCACTGAGAAATATCATGAAAATTTTACATCAAGTTAACTTGGTTTCATTCAGTCGTTTGAAAGCTAACCATAGTTTTTAAGGACTGACTTACTCAGGGACCAGGTTAAGAACCCTATACATTTATATAATATACATTTTATCCTCATGGTCACCTTCTAAAAGAGATCCTGCACCCAGTCAGGACAAGAAACTGAGGCCAAAACACCCTGCATTCATTCTTTCTTTTTTCTTTTTTTTCTTTTCTTTTCTTTTTTCTTTCTTGATTTGCCTTTTTCACAGTCAGTAAGAAGAAAAACTAGGATTTGACCCCCACTGTGTCAACTTTTGATGCCAAAATCCAAGCTCTAAGCCCCTGCACTGTTATTCATATCTTACCATTTATTGACCAAGTGAGAGGACTGTGCTTTGCACTGTGCATTTTTCATTCACTCCAGAAGGACTTGCCAAGATTCACAGCAGCTACATAACTTCTTTTGTGGTCTCACAACCCACTAGTGGCAATGCTAGAAGTCCAATGAGTGCTCAGGCTGTGTTAGACACTACACTATGATCTTTATGATTATATTACATCAACATTCAACATCTTTTATTATTGCTATTATCCATCTTTCTATATTTCCCAATTCACAGATGGGAAAATGGAGTTTTAGGGAAGTTATGTGACTTGCTCATGGTCACCATAGTAAGAAGTGAAATTAGGATAGGAATCTGAATCTAGACCATTTGTATCCAGAGGTCATACTCAAATGCTGTCAAGTATAAAGAAAAAAATCTTGAAAAGACTCACCTTTATAAGAGTAGCTTTAGGTTCACAGCAAAAATGAGAAGAAGGTACGGAGATTTCCAACAGACCCCCCATCTATACACATGCATAGCCTTCTACACATAGAACACCCCTCCTCCCCATCATAGCTGAATATCCATGATGAATGATGAACCTACAGTGACACATCACAATCACCTCAAAGTCTGGAGTCTACATTAGGGTTCACTTTCACTGTACATCCTTTGTGTTTGGATAAATGCATAAGGATAAGCAACCACCATTAGAGTTTCATACAGATAGTATTTTTGCTGCTCCCTCCATATTCTATTCATCTATCCCCTATCTCTATCTCCTGTAAAGAAAATTTAAAGTATAAAAAAATTACTTTAAGCCATCACAAATCTACAAACAACTATGTTAACACATTGACCTATTTGGTGTATTTTCCTTGTTTCCTAGAAAATTCTTCTTTTTCTATTTAAAAATATTTGTGAATATTTGTGAATGTTTATGCATATTTTCTTATGGTATATTCTAAAATATTTGTGAATATTTTCTTATGGTATATTTTAGAAAACATGATTTCTAATGGGTATATTTCCAGCCTATTACAGATCTTAATTTTTAAATCATTAGGTTATTATTGGACATGTCTCTCAGTTTCTCCTAATGAACAATGCTGAAATATTCTTGAACATGAAGATTTATATTCAAGAATACAGTCTTTAATTGCATACATACTGCCTGATAATTTTCTTAGCATAAATCCACAGAAGTGGAAACACAAGGTCAATTGTACATCTTTAAGGCTCTTATTATATATTAACATAATTATTTTCAGGAAAAGAAAACCAAGTCACACTCCCTTCAACCATTTAAGTGCTTGTATGCTTGCCAGACCTTTCCTAGGATTGTTATATCAAAATTTCCAATTATGAAAAAAAATTCATCTTGCAATTGTTTTTTTTTTATTTTTTACCGAGTGTGAAAAAAGTTATACAAATGTTCATTTGTTTGATTTCTAAGTTGATTAATTTAGTCCGGTGTTTACTGAGGGAGGAGGAAGACGAGGGAAAGAGGTGGTGAGACGTGTGGAGGAGAGAAAACAAGTGGAGAAGAGGAACCGAGATAGGAGAAGGCAAGACTTGATAACATATGAGAACAATTACAGACTTTTAGGTATGGAAATGACAGCATGAGAATTCTATTTTCCTAAGATTATTATGGAGACCAGGTGCAGAAAAAATTTGCAAAAACTGGAAGAGAATGCATGGGGAACCATCAGGGTACAAAGTTACTTAGAAGCTAGCTCAGTAAGAGACACAAGAAGACAGGAGTCAAGACAAGCCAAAACTAAGGTGGTAGCCATCAAAGTGGAGATGAGGAGATGGGTTCAAGGACATTTAGGACATGGAATCAACAGGGCTTGGATGTTTCTTGGATGTGAGAAGAGAAGGAGAAATCTGAGGTGACTGCCACGTTTCTGGTCACAGTTGATTGGTGGTATCTCTGTGGGTTAAGGTTGAGAAGAGAATTGGGACAACCCATGAAGACACCCAGGAGCCAGTCAGTTGTCTAGATTTATCATTTGGCAGAGAAGTGGGAGTTAGGACACAGAGGCTTGAAAAGTTCTAGGTGGGACCTGAGGTGCTAAGTCTCTGTATTATCACTGATAGTGTGGAAAATAATGCTGAACTCATGGGACCATGGAAAAGATCAAGGGAATTAACATTTATAAAGTGTTCAGTTTAGTGCCTGGAGCTTAGTAAATAATAAATAAGGAAAGCAGCCTTGTTGTTATTAAAAAGAGGGTAGGAATGGTCATCAATGTGTTACTCTTACAATGAGGAAAGAGAAGCCCTAAAATGCATGGGGTTAATATTGCAGTGGGAGGAATCTAGGTGACCTTACAAAGAGCAGTTTCTACGAGGAAATAATTGTGTGGAGAGTTGAAGGCTGTTATGAGAGTGTCAAAAGGGGCACTGCAAGCAAGAGATGGATGAGCCTGAATATTGGATCATAACTAGAAAAATAAGTAACAATGTTTAGTCTCCAGAGGAGTCAGAATAGTGGTCCCTCAAGATTGTTCATGCTCTGATCCTTGTGACCTGTGAATATGTCATCTTGTGTGGCAAATGAGATTTTACAGATAGGATTAAGTTAAGGAACCTAAGTGAGAAGGTTATCTTAGATCATGGGGTGAATGCCATGTAATCACAAAGGTCCCTAGAAGAAGGTAGAAGGGTCAGAGTCAGAGCAGATGGGACGACAGAAGCAGAGATGAGACTGATGCAGCCAGTAGCCAAGGAATGTGAGCAGCCCGTCTTCTGCAGTCTCCAGGAAGGACAGAGCTTTGTGGGCCCTTCAGTTCAAGTCCCATAAGGTCCATTGCAGACCTCTGACCTGCACAACTGTAAGAAAAATGTTTGGGTTGTAGTAATGAGTTACAGCAGCCATAGGAAACCAATAGAGTCCCTTAAGAGCATGGTGGAGGGTGGGGATGGTGAGATCTAGGGTCCATGTAAAGGGATCCAACTTGGCTTGGACAGGTGCCTGAACTGCCCATATATGGTAAACAGTTGCCTGGATGACCACCAAGTGGCTGATCACCATAGCTGTGACTGGAATCTAGAACTATCCTTGATGTGCCATACGTGCTCAACTAATATGTACTAAATAAATTAATATTTCAGAGAATTTTCAGGTTTTTTTTTAATTGCACTCTGACCTCACTTCTATCTTCCCAACCTTCTCAGCTGCTCAAACAAAAGCTCCAAATTTTATCTCTTAATTTTAATTTTTATTTAAAGATTTTACTTATTTATTTGACAGAGACAGAGACAGAGGACGAGAGAGCAGGGAGAGAGGTAGAAGGAGAGGGAAGATCCATGTGGAGCCCATGTGGGGCTCAATTTCTCAGCCCCGACATCCAGAAATCAAGTCTGAGGCTCAACTCACTGAGCCCCCAGGCATCTCAGAAGCTCCAAATTTTAAAGGCTGCCCTATCTGCTCTCAAAATTGTTTTCATCTCCTGTGTTTTGCCCAGTGTTATTCAAAAGTGGACACGTCACCTGAAAGTTGATGGTGCAAGCTAAAACTTGACGAATCTCCGTTCATCCCTGTGGAAGAGCTATTTCAGACTAACCTTCTCTCATTTCTATCTTCCTTAAATGAAATGCCGATCTGAACAATTCAATCTCCGTTGAGATGAATTAGAAATTAGAAGCTTTCTCTGCAGGTTTAAGCAGCTCCGGGATTTGTCATTACGCTTTTACCAATTTCTTTAGAGGGAGCGAACGATAAAGATGAAAAGCAATAACCTTGCAAAGTACATATTGTGAGCTGGATTTGAAAGGGCGCAACAAGCTCCTGCTCGCAAAGAAAAATCTCTGTGGCTGAGGTTCTGGGCTCCCGTGTGTTCATCTCTTGCTCCCACTGACATGCTTTGAAAGCAACAACCGCATCACTTAATTCAGCATTCAGAGAAACCAGTGTTACCCTTGCAGTCCACCGTGAGAAAGCCAAAATATGTGTGAGCTTTCCTCCAGGAGTACCGGAAGGGCCCAGAATTCCTGTCATAGTTAGCATCTACCTTTCCTTTCTTGAGACTGATGATTTCAATCTAGACATGTGATTTGCTTCCTTTCCCCTACCACCCTGGACACCTGTCTCACCAACCAAAAGAGTGCTGTTTGAAGCTGCTTGATCTCTCACTAACTGTGGTTTCACATCATCTTTTCTCCCCCAAGCCTTTTATCCTGGGTTTTAGAAGATAATATTTTTTAAATACAATTCATCCACCCCTGTCTCCTTTCTACTTCTCCTGACATTCTTTACCTTCCTTTGTTTCTAACTGCTTCCAGTCCATGAGAATAAGAATCTGACACTAATCCTGACGAGCAATCCAAGCCAATATTTGGAGGAGAGTATAGAGAGTGTTCTGGGAGATGCAGAGGAAGAGAAGAGCAGATAGGTGGGTAGGTAGACAGGTAGACAGAGAAATGGAAAATTATTTTAAATATTATTATCAGATAGCAAAAATTGCACCTGTGAGTGACTCCTTCACCGGCCCACTTCCTCCACCACTCAGGATTGCACAGATTCCCATGGCAACTCTCCTTAATTGTTACTATGGCAGGGTAGCAATTATCACATCCACAAAGGAAGAGTGGTCATTTTCTCAGTAGGGAAAGAAAAGAACCACAGTCTATGGAGGATCCAAGGAAGATGAATCATTTATACTCTTCTCATCTAACTACATCCTGAAGCATTCCCTAGCACTTCTTCAAAACCTGTTCCTTGTAAGTTTGCTCATTAGGGGAGGAGAACGAACCCTTTCAGGCCACCAAGGCACCCTGCAACAACACCTAATCTACCATGAGTCCATGTAAGTAGGGCTCACCCTGTTGGCTTTTACTGGTTGTCTGCAAATGGACAGAAGCAGAGCAGAGCAGGTCAATTTACAGTCCTGTGGATGGTAATGAGGGAGGGGCTTGAAGGTACAGTTGTGCACTGTGCGCACACACACTCACCCACACATATTCTCCGCCAACCTTAGAAGATTCTTCAGTGATGATTCTTTGGCTCAGGTATATAGATAAAAGCTCTATTCATATGAGCTTCAGTATTTCCTGCCATCAACCATGACTAATGTTTGCAAATAAACCTTGGTTACTTTGTGTTTGAAAACGATGGTTAGTACGACAAAAGAATCCATAAAACAAAACAGACTAGAGCCTTCCCACAGTATATTTTTCAAATGCTTCAGATGATAAGGCTGGGCTACAAACAAGCAGTAATTTGTGTGCAGTAGTCTCTCTTCTGCCTTCATTATCACATTGGAACAGAAAAAAAATGCCTACTGGGTATCAGTGAGATTCACAGCTCATATGCCTCCAAAGCATCCTCCTGTCTACTCTAGGGTGGAAGATTCTTTATCACTTGACAGATACTAATCTTTGGAGCCCCTACGATGAGCCAGGCACAATCCTAGTGCTAATGAAGACTGCAGTGGGTGGAACAGCCACACTCCTGTGCTCACCGAACTCACATTCTGACGATGGGAAATAGCCAACCAATGAATAAGTATATCCTATGACAGCTGATGCTAGGTGTTGCAAAAGCAAGCCAGCCAGCCAGCCAGCCAGCCGGACAAAGAGGATAGATACTAACAGGAGTGAGGTTTATTGTATGGGGGGTGGTCAAAAGAAGGCCTCTCTGAGGAGGTGACATTTGACATTTGGGGAGAATTTAAAAGAAATGGCTTTTCAGTATTGCTAAATGCTCTCAGATCCCCATACTGCTTTCAATAAATCTGGAGATGAAATAAACATCTGCCAGATGAAAGAAGAAAGAAGGTAAAGGCAGAAAACCTGACTGATAAATCCACACCGCTCCAATTCAGGGACTAATTTATGTTTCCTAAGCATGTTCAGAAAAAAGTGAAAGAGAGATCCCCACAGTGGGACCCTGTGATGAATCACCAGTAGCTAATTGTTGCCGAGCATCCCCCTCAGGAATGACATATCATTTGAAATCTGGGTGGATTTCAGGAGAGAAATGTTATTGCATTTAAACAATACCATTAGCCAATCTGATTTCACTTACTGGTATGCACTTTGTTACAGCTATCTGGTCTAAAGATGAATTGCCCGATGGTTCTATTGTCAAAATGACAGCGTGAAAAGAGAAGCATGTGGGTTGTAATAATAATGTGGTACATGTGTAGAAGGTCAGAGAAGCAACAGATTAACATTCCAGGGAAAGATTTCCCCTGGGACATCTCTTGAAAGTATCAAAGGCCAAAGATCAGGACACTGATAATGTGTCTGGCATTGGTGGTGAAATTGTTGTATGTATTTAGCTCTGTGGAGGACAGAGATGTGTTCTTTTCAATTAGTTGATGAAATCTCCCTTGAACAATGAAGAAGCCAACCACAGAAACCGGCTTCCATGCAGCTGGATGAATGGAAATGAGGTTGTGTGAAAATATGAGTTGCTTATTTCAGATTAATGAAATAAATGTGAACACGTTCCCTCGAGAAAACGACTATATACCTCCCCACCCTGGAGATTGAAGGCTGCCATATATAGCACAACCCTTCTTCATTGCATTTTAAACCAAATTCTCAAGCCTGCAACCTTTCTGCAAAGTGAACCTGGGATTATCGGGTGGGGGAGTATCTGGGGTCCTATCTTGCTGCTGGCAATGTGGAGCTCTGGGGTCAGAGGGCCCTGTAAGCCTCTTCAGGCATATGGATCTGGGTTCGAAACCAGATTCCAGAATCTACTGCTGGGTAAAAATCAGAGTCATTTTCCTTAGTTAGACACATACAGACCAAACCTTTGTAGGCAGATTTTAAAAGCAATGTTGACCGAGTGTTTAATAAAGTCACGATGAATGGGAGCCCTTGCTAAATGTCATGGTCTCTCTGTCGTTTCTTTGACGTTTCTGCTGCCTCACCTCCCCTGGTAGATAAATACCAGGTGACTTCCCACACATTAAGAGGGAATGACCACTTTTGTTCTGTTGCAAAGACAAGCACCCCTTAACTTCAGGAAGATACTTTGTTTGGTATTACACTCAGGAGTTTACTATCAAAAATAAAGACATGACAAAAAATAAGGAGACATTGAAATTGTCGCAATAACCATTTGGGAGGAGCGTGCACGTTGGTCAGAGTAGTCACTGGATCCCAGGCATGGGTTTAAATTCTCACTCACTCTGCTACTACTAGCTCTACTAGCTGGATAACCCCCAGCAAGTTACTTGACCTCTCTGGGTCTTACCTCTTTACCTGCAAACTATGGGCATACAATAGTACCCACGTCATTAGGACTGATGGAGATTTAACTAATCTGCAAAAAAGCTTAAAACATCCATGTTACTCTTCACAATTCTCAATTATTTCAACCATCTTAACCGTAATTCCATCCATGGAAGTGTTTTAAGGACATTTAAAAATGTTTTTCCGATGGAAACTTTAATGGTAATTCATGCTTTTATTACTAATGTGGGCGGTTGTTGGTGTTATTATCTCTTTGCCATAAGGTTTTATTTTATTAGAGAAACAGGAGTGCCTGAAATTACAATAAAGTAGGCCTACGCTGAGCTGGCTCAACTTCAAATCATTTCGAGAAAGCAGGGTTGTCCTCATCACAGAAGATCCCTGGGCACTGTCAGAGTAGCCCTCTGAGGCAGACAGAGCCTCTGCCTCCCCTCCAGGAGGCACAGCTCACAACACCATTCTCGAGTCCCACCTTTAGCACAAACCTAGAAGACCCGGGTGGACCACCCTATCAAAACAGGTTATGACTCCAAAAAGAAAAAATCCTGTGAAGATACTATATCTTGATGTGGCAAGTGCAAATCTCCTCTCAAGAAAAACTTGTGGCCTCTCTTATGACTTGGGGGTAAGCCAATGTGTGGGTAAGGTGTTCAAAACCAACGGACAGAGCTCCTCATCTTTGTGAGGTGCCCGGACAATGGTGTCACCTCCTCTTCTTGAGCCCTTGACGATTATCACTTGATAGCCTCTGAATCAACAATGAAATGAAAATGGAAGAGATTTTCTGACCTGGACCTTTCAAGGCTGCTGTAGAGGGCTTACAATGATTACCTGGGGAAGACGTGGGCCGATGGGCTCTAAACCAAGGGATTAATAGATTCAACAGCGGCTTGATGAATTTCTCTGACAAGAGAGGCCTAACAGACCCTGCCAGAAAGAAAGGGGAGAAAACATAAATGCCCCGTGAGAAAGAGCTAAATAGCCTTTTCCTGTTTCCTTAGAGACTGACTGTCCTATACTACAGAATGTGCTGTTTCTTATAAAAGCTTCTGGAAATGCACTTCCTTACCCAAATTCAAAGCAGGGCCACAAATCATTTATAGGAGACAAAAAACAATAAGTAGTGTCAGCACAGAGGAATATATTTTACTTTGCTCTGCCATGAGGAATTACGGTGGGTTGTGATGAGTGGAATATAAAGTAACATAAGTTGCCTGTTGACAACAGAGTTTGAAATTATAAAATGTAAAACCAATATATTTCTTCCACACTATGAAACAGCTGGGGTATTTTTATGGCTTCTAGCAGGATACCATGCCATCTCTCAAAACCCTATAATTCTGTAAGCACGTTAAGTGCAGCCTGTTATTTATTTTGTTTGTTTATTTGGCTTCAAGGATTTCACAGGCGGCTTTGCATAGAATCAAAATGTAAAGAAAGTGATCAACACTGAATCGTGCTGTCTTGAAGAATGTCCAGCCCTGGCTCTATTACAGAGTGGCTTGGACATTATGTTCAAAACACCAGTGTATCTGGGCGTAATGCCATCTTTTTTCCTGTAGGAAGGCAAAAAAAAAAAAAAGGGTTCAATCAAAAATGCCTTGGGAATGTCTCCTTCTGTGGTCTATCCAGAATCTAAGTATAAAAATTAAGTCTTTTATGCGGTTTACAGCAGCAGAGTTCATATAAGATCTCTTTAAATGACAGATGGTGATAAGCGAGTCAACACTTCTGATGTGCTAGACATTAGTGATGTCCCAACTACTGACCCACATTAATGCAGCACGCCGCGCTAACAAAAGGCAGAAAACTCTGCCCAGCATCCTGCCCAAAACAATGACTCTTTTTATCATCTTCATTCTGGTTTCTCTGTCCAACCCACGCCTATCAATCAGTACAAAACACTTGGCTTAAATGTTTCAGCTGCTAAATGTTGGGGCTTTTATGTTTTAATCAAAGATCACATTTTCGATTATTATTTATAGGCTGAACTCCTGGGAGGCAGAATTGACTGGAAATTCGTCGGGACGTGGGAAGCGCAAGAGGTTAGTGATTTCCAGGGCAGCCCGGTGGAGCAGAGGGCTGGGAGGGGTCTGCGGTAGGGACCAGATCATGCTCCGCTCTAAGATGCACAGAGCCACCCTCCCCTGCGACAAATACCAGCTGCATGAAAGCAGTAGAGAATCGAGGCAAACATACTCTCCTTGTTTTAGACAGAGGCCTTTTCTTTGCCTCGTAGGCTCAGGAATTTGGCGAGGAGAAGTATCCCTCTTCACACAGCAGTCTGCCAGCTGTCAGCAGCTCCTGACATGACAAAAATCCCAAAGCCGGGGGACTGAGGATGCGTAATACAGAAGGGCCCAGTTGTGTGAGTTGAAAAGAGAGGAAACATCAGATGTTGCTTTTCAAACAAAGACCCAGTTTCATGCTTAACACCACAAAGATAACTTGGTTTTCTGTTCTTAGGATTAAAAAAAAAAAAAAAAAAAGGAAAGAAAGAAAGCAAAAAAAGAAAAGAAAACCTTTGTTCCTTTGAAGTAAGAGCAAGCTATGTGAAATGAATTTTAACCAGGTTCTGCCAATATCTATCAGCGCACAGCATTTCATATTGTAGATAATAAGAGTCTGGAGAAAATGACAGGCAGGAGAAAGGGAAATGTGGAGGCAAGGGCTGGAGTTGGCAGGATCCAGGGCAGACAGGGGCTTAGGAGCCCTTTTGGGATGAGTGTCATGGGGACTTGAGGCGAGTGTGACTTGGACTTGCTTGCAGAGGTGTGGATTTTTATTTTTTTTAAATAATTACTCAAACAGCAAGGTGGTGCAGGGGTGGGGGTAGGGATAGGGGTTAATCTTTCTTTTTAAGAGTCCTCCTGTCAATGCAATAAGGACTCAGTCATAAATGAATGGAGCATGTAGCCCATTATCTGTGGTAATAAATACCATTTATTAATAAAGTTTATGAAGACCTTCTCCTTTAGGTAATATAAAGGTCTGAGGATTCCTTTTTTTTTTTTTAAGAAAGAAGCCAATATAAAAAAGATGAAATGTCCTCTGAAAGACAGGACCTAATAAAGGACATGATAAGATGCAGCGTGTGTGATACCCACAGATGGAGCAGTAGAACCATGAGGGGTTGGTGAGGCTTAGGCATCCTTCTTAAAACAGTGTTTTTAGATTGCTTTAGAACACTAGAGGATTTTTTTTAAATTTATTTGTGAGAGACACACACAGAGAGAGAGGGAGACAGGCAGAGGGAGAAGCAGGCTACTATGGGGAGCCTGGCATGGAACTCAATTCCAGGACCCTGGGATCATGACCTGAGAAGAAGACAGATGCCCAACCACTGAGCCACCCAGGTGCCCCTTACTAGAGGATTTATTTTTTTTAATATGAAAGGAACATGTCTTAATCATAGCTGGTAGAAATAAATGATTGAGTGAATGAGTGAAATAATGAATGAATATGAAAGCCTGAGATCCTATTAGTAAGGCTGCTAGCTGTTTCTGGGCTACTGAAAAGAGAGGCCAGAAAGCTAGAAGCAAGTCCAAGGAACATCTCTAATATGAGGCTTTTCTGTGGGTAAATTCTCCACTACAAGGAAACAGGATCAGCAATCATATGGCACTGAGATTTCGAGCCAGGCCATCAACTGTGTTTGTATTTCCCTATGGTTTATCTTTATCTTTTTTTATTCAGTGTTTTCCCCCCTTTATGTATGTGTGCGCTTGTGTTTTGTTTGGCTTAAATGTGGCTGTGCAGAGATAAAAACAAGCAAAGTTAGTTTAAAGGTAAGACAGGTGATGTGGTGACAAGGGCATGAGACAGGTGCAGAAAATCAAAGGGTAAACCAAAGCAGTAACTCCTCCCTTGAGGGGAGCCCCACAGGGAGCTTCCCCCAGCCTCTCTCCCTCACCAACACCAAGAGGATTTTGCTTGAGGCCTATGACTCTCTCAAGAGTCTCCAATGTGAATGTTCTCCCCATCATCCCAAGGGCAAAATCATCAATGGTGCGTGCATAACAGTGGGTGGGTTTCTAACAGCATACACCAAGAGTGATAATAATTTTAATTGCATGTGGTTGTATTTCCTATTAATGTTGGAACAGAACTGCGATGTGTTAAGGCAACTGCGGATGACAGAGCAACTTGGAAAATAATTATTGTGCAAGAAAAAGTCGATTTCTCTGGAAATTCTGCATGCATCTCACACTAAGTGAAAGGATACTACACGGAGGCTTAGCATTTCTGAGTTTAGACTTTGCTCTCTGTGACACTTGGGCAAAGCTTCCATTTTCCATTACTTCGAAGTGAAGTGAGGATTTGGGGTAAATGATTTCTTAGATGACTTCACAATTCCCTTTTCATGATGTCCTGAGAGAGAGAGCGTGGAGTAATGGAAAAATCTGGACTTTTCAATCAGCGAGACCTGGACTTGAATCCCAGCTCAACAACTCACTGTGCTATGATGTTAGACAGGTTGGCTCTTTGAATCCCTCTTGGCTTTTGAGATTATGTCAAGCACAAGGCTGCATAACAAGTTGTGTGTGTGTGTGTGTGTGTGTGTGTGTGTGTGTGTGTAGCACAGATATATAACTGGAAGTGGAGGAATGTTAGTGATGATTATGGAGACTGCTCTGATTCCCCTTTGACTCTGGGCTTGTGGACCCAAATCATTTTCACAGTTTAATAGACAATGATCTGTCTGGAAAGAATCATCTTCATGTTCATCATACAGCAAAAAGCCCCTCTGATTTGTATGTTAACATGCAAGTTTAAGTTGAAACCCCTATCAAATCCTTCCAGGACTTCAGGGTCCTTGGAGACTTCCCCTGCAATCTTGTTCACAGCAAAAAGCAAAGCCTGAAATACTATAACTCATACAGAGTAAACCCAAAGGATACAGCTCCACCTTAGTAGGGAATCCATATAAGCCAACATTGACTCCTGAATAAACTCAGGAAAATGAAATGTGTCCAGCGAAAGGGCTCACAAGGAACCCCCCACCCCTGGAGGGAAGTCAGATGAGCACACATCCACCTGTCTGTCTACAACATCCGTTTTATTCAAATTATGCAACAGATTTACCCCAGAGCTAGGGCCTCTCCCACAGCAATTCTGCATTGTTAACTGGAAAAAGAAAATGAGTTTCCAGAGGAAAAAATAATAGAGCAAATAATTACATTTCTTAATGGCAGAGTGTGTTGGCACGCATAGTACATTTCTAGGGAGGAAATGTAAAGAAAATACTGATTTATATCTTGCAGAGATAAAATATATATGAAATGGTTTGACTTGAATTCTGTATTTTTCAGAAAGCATACTACTCTATGCATTCAAAGTTTAGAAGTTCAGATATAGCCGACACCTTGAGATCACATAGTCAAACACCAACAGTCATTTTTGGAGAGGAAAGTTACTTTAACATTACTTGCCTGTATTTCACCTCTCTGAAGTTCCCCACGTCCCCTGACTTATATCCAACACAATATTTTACATATAACTTGGTCACTGAACTAAATGTTCCCCAAATAGTTAGGTGATGTATGTGCTCATGTTGGTACCCATTTCCAAAACGCTACATGTTGACCACACATTGTGTGTGGCTAAGAACCTTAAAGAAATACCAAAGGATGAGATTCAAAGGGTTCTATATGTAAAGTCTGATTTTACAGACTGTACTTGACTATCAAGGCCTGGATTCTCAACCACCCTGCAGGAGTAACTCTGTTTTTTAGATAATGCAACTTGTAGCTAAATCTAGGGTTTTTCATATTTATTTTTTCCCCAGTGTCCAAGGTCACCTCCTAGGATAGAAACTAATCTCTTAAAAGAATAGTTTGTTTTGTCCACCAAAATTGCTTCCTGCAGCAGGTAAAGACAACTGGCACATTTACTGATCCAAACCCAAAAACACTGATAGAAGGAAATCATGAAACAGGTTTCCTAGCGCCACAGGCAAATGATAGAAGCTACTATACTCAAATGGCATAGAATAAAACACTGAAATGCAGACTAATTCCCTGTACATCAGAGATTTAGCAATTTTAGGAACATTTTCACTAAGTTAAGGTCCTTCAATAACCACCTGAGTTTCTAGAATTTCTAAAAAACAAATATGCTCCAGAGCACCTAGCACACACATGGAAGGCCTGGGAAGAGAGAATTCACTCTCTGCTGGCTTATTTTACTCTAAACAGAGGAAATTCTCATATTCTGCTGAGCCATCTGAATGCTGATAGAATGAGGTTTGGATTGAATCACGCCTTTCTTTCTGCATGGAACAATCTTCTACTCTTGCCTTTTTAGATTTCTGGTAGGAAGTCAGCCAGACTGACCAAATGATAAAATTTTCTTGAGTTTGTTTGTTTATAAATATTTTTTATTTATTTGAAAGAGAGAGAGAGAGAGAGAGAAAGAGAGAGAGAGAGAGATGGTGTGCGGGCAGGGGCAGCAGGAGAGTGAGACAAGCAGACTCCCCAATGCAGGGCTTGACCCCAGAACCCTGAGATCATGACCTGAGACAAAATCAAGAGTCAAAGAGTCAACTGACCCAGGTTCCCCTTGAATACATTAATATAGTAAATGATGCATTATTATCTTACTAATATCACTGAGCTTAATTTGTTCATACTGTATTATCAACTCTGGACTTCATAATTAAACATAGTATCTAAAAAGGGTGAAAGCCTGATTTGCCTAACGACATACAAACAAAACTTTTGACAAATACCAAGGCACAATATTATATAAGACTTTCTTAAAATGTATAGGAAACCCTAACCAGATCTACAACCAGATATTCAAGATTCAGAGCTAGGGCTGTTTTTCACAATTTGATTAGCTCTAAACTATGTCCATGTATCAGGAAGCCTTATTTACTGAAGAACATATGCATTTTATGTGTATATATATATAGTTTTTATTACATATATATCTCCATAATGTCCTTTTCAGCTATTTATAATGTTTACATAGGAGACAGAAACCCAGATTACCTAAAAATGTGGTGGGCATGCATCTCATTCTGCTCAGGAGGGTCTCACTTTTTGCCAGTTATCCAAGAATATTTATAGTGTCTACTTTCATTTTCAAAGGTGTCAATAAATTATGGAAATAAATTATGTAATCCATGTACCAGGAAGGAAGGAAGGGTAGATAGATAGATAGATGGGATTCATTCTATAGATTCGTGACAAGGAAAGAAAGCACAAGGAACTGGAGCAGCCATTAGATGGCCAGGCAAGATGCAAAGCTAGAACTATGCTGAGAATACCACCACACTCCAGGCACCCAAAGATGGCTCCCTATGGTCAGAGAGCAAACATTAGCAGGAGCAGAAATAACAGTAATTAAATTGTCAGTGATGGTTATAAAAATGGCAAGGAAACTGCTAGCAAAGGCTGGAAAAACATTGACAAAATGTTTATTGAAAGTTAGAAAAATGGTGCCCCAGATGACTTAGTAGTGAAACAAGTGGAAAACTGATTCTGGTGGGAAGGTGGAAGAAAGAAAGTAAGCTATCTTCGAGATCACAGTAAGACAATTTTTAGGTAGAATGTGAAAAGGGTCAGATGGCTTCTTTAACTGCAAAGGTGTATGAGATAGCAGATTATTGAGCAAAATTTCAAGGGACCAGAGAGGGATGAGGAATTGCTGATTTGAAAAATAAAACTATTTCTCATTCCCATTCTGAAAAGATTCTCAAAGTGAAACACTGCCTGGGGTATAGATCAAGTATGTGGCTATAAGACTTGGTTAAGACTGCTAACAGATTTAAGGCAGTGTCTAAGATACACCCCCTCAGCTACACACACATATACACACACAGACTTAATCCAATCCAGTGTCATTTTATTTGTAAAAATTTTCATTTCTCTACTTGGAACTTTTCTTGATACTACAATATGATTTCCATAGGATTACATACATTAGAGTTCCTCAAACATCTTTGACCATGTCATTTCTTAACACACAACACTTATCTTGAGAACTAGTGCTTTGGAGAGCAGAGTTTGGAAAACATGACTACATAAATTTAAAAAAAAACCTCTTCTTTGACCTTTCCCATTCTGGGAAGACTAGATGTCAGGTGTTGTATTAGCTGCATTTGTTTTAATATCCAATATAAATAAGTTAAAATAAATTCTTTATTGATTAGTAAGGAGACACACAGCAAAACACATGGTAGAGATATAAAATAGAAAATGCGCTATCTGGTCCATGGCAAGGAAAGTGATGGATCTGGATATGTCCTGCAATGACTGATCTTGTCTTTTTGTGTTCTTGTTCAAATAGATAGCTACCTTATTTTTAATGACCACTTTGATGCTTTATGTTCACATACTCACATCAGGAATTTCAATTTGTCTTTATCACTGATGAATCAGGTGTCTAAGTTAGGACTGTGATGTGAATCATTTGAGCTAGGTTAAAATCATGAAATGAAAAGAGACGTGATAGGTAACATGCATGCAGTTATGTCAAACAGATTTATATAGGAGATGATTATATTAACTAGCTAACATGTGTTTTACTTTTTAATTATTATAAGTAAACCCTTAGGAATATGTTACTGATTTTTTTTTACTGATTTTTTTCCTTTCCTCATAAGGCCATTTCTTTAAATCCAAATTTCGATGTGGATGAGCTCTGAGTAATGGATAGAAGTGTTGAATCACTACATTGCATACTCAAAGCTAATAGAGCACATGTTAACTCTACTGGAATAAAAAAAAAAATTCCATCTGGCACACACAGAACAAATAAGCTCCATGTGGGCAGGAATCTTTGTTCTATTGTCCTAAGTGCCTAATGTCTGGCACAAATTTTTATTCAATAAATTAATAAAAAACAATTTGTTTGAATAAAAATTTGTTGAATTAAAAAAATTAAAAACTCCTTGCATGAACTAGAAGGGAGAAAGTCAATTTTTTTTTAAATTACTTAAGGCTTACTGCCAATGAAGGACTATATGTAATAATGCCCAGCTGTGTTTGTTAATTTTGTGTCCTTCCTTTAACATGTCAAAAGATAGAAAATATAATAATTTTTAACAATAAAAATCAAATATGTAAATGACTTAGCTCTTAAAGGATGGATCTCTTACTAGTCATTTAATACCCTTACAAAATCTACTGCATGGATGGTCAAGGACCAAATTGAGAGATAAAAAACGCATCATAGGTATTAAACATAATTAGTTTACCTTAATTTAATGTTAGATGTGATATGTGATTTCTAAAAAAAGTTCCTAATGATATTAGATTGTTTTATCCTAGCAAAGAAGGCTTTAGTATTTGGAACAAATGATTAATCTTTTTTTTTTTTTTAACCAAAGTTCTTGTTGTGCTTTCTCAACTAGGCATTTTAATTTCCAGGTTGACAACCAGTCAGAAAGAATCTCTTATAAGTGATCAAAGAATATGCTTGATAGGCTAGTTTCTGAAAATGACAAGTAGAACAGTTTTGTGATAAAGAAAAATTGATGCTTTAATCTCTGTATTTTGATGCGCTGTATACCACGTTGCCTTAGCTGAAATGCATTTTGTTCTTAAAGCTTTCACTAAGTGTTTCCTCTTTCAAACACTTTGTCAGGTAGAGAGATGCTCTGGATGGAATCTGTTACTAATGGTGTAATAACTGTTTTACTACTTAACATGCAGAAAACTGGTTTGTCTTTCTAATATCTGACCCTAAACTCCAGTTCATAAGTTGAGAGAAAAATGAAAACAGAAAAAAGGACAGAAAAATAAATATTTTCCTTTTGAATATTTTAATAGTCAGGGGCTCATTATAACAAAGGAAGTTAATAATGATAAAAATTGGTATTTGGAGTTTTCCAGAAATGCAAAGGCCTAAGCCTGGAGGTATCAGAGCATAAAACATGAGTTAGCCTGGCAAACCATGCATCTTAGGAGTCTGAATCACGAGGGAATTTGCCTCTGCTATTTTAGGTACATAAAATGTAACATCGCTTCCTATTTCTAAAATAAATCATATCCACCTCCAAGCTTCAATGGCCAAGGTTCACACAAAGGTTAATATTTTATTGCTTCCATATCCTTCCTAGTCAAACACCGGGACTTCCAGGGCTTGTGTGGTTCAGGAAAATTGTGAAGAGGCCTCTGATGACACTTTTTGTTGGTTGCTAATGAGTTGCTCATTGTTTGGGCTTCGGTGATTCTCAGAAAAGCAAGGGACTCTGCTGGTGTCATGACAGGCTCAGGCACAAGGACTTGATCCCAGCTCCCCAGGCCATCACATATGTTGGCCAGAGAGATGTGAATAAGGGCAGGAATCCCCACCACTTACGTAACAGTAGAACTGCACAACTCCTGAGACCAGTCAATGGTCTCTACCACTCAGACCACAGAAATGCAATTCATGCCATCTTTGTAGTCACAGCACCCCTTTCCTCTTATTCAGGGGCTAGCCTTTTTACCTTCAGAAAAGCCACCTTGATGCTCCCAGTCTTCCTATCACTTTCAAAAACAAACTTTGCCTGTAGATACTCTGTAAGTACCCAGGAATGTGACTTTCTGTACTGCTGAAGCAAAAAGATGTCATTCCTTCCTGGCACAAGGAAGCAAAGAAGCTATGAGCCACACCCCTGGTCTGCATTCCCTGGATGAGAGGATCGTCTTGTAATTCTTTGGAAACATGGAGCAAAAAAGAAAAGGCATTAGTTGACTTCCTCATCACTAACTCCGTTCATTTCATATGAAGGCATTTAACAGAATAAAAACTCTAGGAAGAAGAAAAACCTCATAGAAATCAGTAGATACCCAAACAGAGTAGAAAAGGTTAGGAATTAAAATGTGAGGTTAGAGGGTACCTGAGAAAGTCCTACTACAAGTGGGAAGAGTTGCTGAGAGATTAGATCTTGCTCAAACCTTGTTCCTTTTCTGAGACCCCCTCCCTGCAAACAAAAAGAAGTTCACATCTTCCCAGGTTTCTTCGCTAGAACAGCAGCAACAACTACATTTAACAGAACTTTCCATGTACCTAGGCACTATATAAAGCTAAGTGCTTTATATGCATTATTTCTTTCAAGTTTTATAAAAAACTCTATGAAGTCGGTCTATTGTTTCTGCCCTTATTACTGAACTTTTTGTTGCAAGTCAAACTGACTATGTAATGAGCAGAAGCCTAAATAGAGAGAAGGCTTCAGGTTTATCAGATTCTCAAGAGCATCATCAGAGCTTTCAGTGTGTTCATCCTCCCTGGATGTATTGGCTTCATCCTAAAGCTTATCACCCTCATGGTCAGGAGATATCTGCCACCAGCAATTGAGTAATTCCTTGTCCACATCCAATAGAGCTAGCCACTCTTCTGTGTCTTGTTTATAATTACAATTGTTCTAAATAAAACTCCAAGTAGCACAGGCTTGTCCATGTGTGAAACAAATACTGGAAAGGAGCTTGCATGGCAACAAATATCTTAGACAAATCATCAGAAGTGGAATGATGTTTGGAGGCCAACCACAATGACCACTATGTGCAATACTCTACAAACACAGGAAATAAAGAGCTAGGAAGTTAAATGATTTGCCCAAGATCGTGTAGCTGTCAAAGGCAGATGTAGGTCTGCTTAGCCACAATGGGAATGCTCTTAACTTTTGTTTTAGAACACTCGAGCACATTCTGGAGGTTCTGAGAACCCAAATATAGATGCTTATTTAGAAGTGAGAGAGATCTACCAAAAATGACCTTGTTTTTTTCAAATATAAGAAACCAAACAGATAAAACCACTTAGATGAGGGAATACTATGATACTGTATTTGTGGGACTTGGGACCCTGTTGAGTTTTTGTATTTACTTATTACAATGGAAAACAACAAAGGCATGGAAAGAAGAGGGAATGTTACCATCAAAGCAAAATACAACAGCTGGTTACCCCACTTTATTTCAAGCCAAGAAGATGGTTTGCTAAAGACTCACTTGTTTCTTTTCCATGACTGTGTTCTAACTACTCCTCAATTCATTCTTGTCATGTGAATTGAACTCCAAGTTTAAAAAAAAAAGAAATGAACAAATTATTCATTTTAGCAAGTTGTTTTCCTTCCCTACTTCAAAAAATTCAAAGTGGCCAAATAAAATTCATCATTCAAATATAAATCATTTTTAACAGGTCATATAAATGACTGATTCTATTAACTACTGAATCAATAAAGTAGAATCTCCTTCAGTGCCCTGGGAATTATATGATGGATCTTTCCTTTTCATCAATAACTCTGAATAGCTCTGTGTTAATAAATACTTCATATTTCTCACACAGATTATTTGTCAAGTAGTAGATTATTTGTAAGTAGCAAGATGAGAGGAACTTCCCAATCCTGATTTGATTCACTGTCTATATGAATTTAGGGATCAGATTAAGAGGTCCTGCCCTCAAATGATGAGAATGGGACACATTAGGAGAAATGCAATTATTCTGAATAAATGAAAAACAAAGACTTCCCTTTGTTTCTTATCTCCTTTCATTCCATCTTTATCTTAATCATGAAAATGCTATGTTTGTAATGATTTTTAATTTTTTCTGATTTTCTTCTTTGAAACCATAGGGAATTAATACTATTTTTCCTCTCTTTTCCATTTTACCCAGTCATTCCTTTTCCTTGTGTGTTGTGGGCTGATTATCAGTTAAAGTACATGGATAATTTTTTTCCACAAATAGATCATAATTTTAAATGACTTCTAGTAAAATTAGTATTCTGTGAGGTTTTAAAATTCAGTTTTCATATTTGACAAAGTATATGTATTTGAACCTCCAGATAAAATGAGAATATCTTGTTGCTGTTGCTGAGGTGGTTTCCTTTTGTGTATAGGCATGATCTCCACAATTCCAGTAATTTTTTACTGGGCCTGTTTATCAGTGATAAGAAACTCTGAGGTTGATGAAGGAGGAATTCTAAAAAATCTGACTGAGTCCAGAGATTAGCAATATGTTTTCTAATGAACCTAAAGATTAAAACAAAAAAATTAATTTAGCTTTAATGACCAACATTTGGAGATGTCCACCTCTTTTTTCATTCTGGTCATTCTTGTGACTATGAATGGCATACCATTGTGTGTGTATGTTTTGAAGATCTCTAATTGGATTTATTAAATGATTCATGACCTGGACAGAAAGCATTCCATCTACCAAGAGGAGAGCTCCATTGCATTATACAAAGTGGAAGGATGGAAGGTTTTTACAAGTGGAGTGGAACAAGAAAGTCAGTAGCAAAAGGAAAGGATTGTTTGAGGCAAGGTCGATTTCCCTGGGGTGGGGTGCGGGGGTAGAGGATCTTAGAAAGCAGATTACCTCATCTTCCTTTGGGAGTAGAGGAGGGCCCATGTGGCAGACTCATTGGCGCCCACCATAAAATTGCTTTCTGATCATTAAGACTAAATTTCAAGGGGATGTTAAAAGGGCAATTGGATGAGGTATTAAACTCCCCTTTGCTGACTTGGGACTGTAGCCTAAGTGGCCTGTGGTTTCTTTTTAACAACTGACCTCTTTGGATCAGATTCTGAAGTTAACTGAAAAATGTGATCAAAATTTAAGATATTAGAGCCACACTCACCCACTGCTCTATCCTTCTAGAAGCCTTTGTTGATCATTTGTGTGGTATCTCATTATGGTTTTAATGGCATAGGCTTGATGACTGATGACAGTAAGCACCTTGTTCATGAGCTTTGTAACCATTCACATATTCTTTCATCAAGTCCCTAAGCTTTGCTCTCACTTATTTGGGAGGTGGGGATATTTGTCTTTCTATCATTGATTTGCAGGTGCTTGTTAGGTATTCTAGGTATCCATTCAGATAATTTTGCTGCAATAATTTTTTCCCCAGTCTGTGGCTTCCCTATGCATTTTCCATAGTATCTTTTGATGAGCAAATATTCTTAATTGTGAAGAGGCCCAATCTATTAATTTTGTCTTTATGATTAATACTCTATCTCAAGGCAATGAAGATATTCTCTTACTTCAAAGAATCTTAGGATTCTGAGTTTCATGTTTGTACCCATGACCATTTCAAATTAATGCTCATATAAAGAATGAGAATTGGATTGCTGTTCATTTCTAATTATCCCAGCAACATCTGTTCAACATGACTTGGATATCCCTCTAGGATTGACTTGGTATCTCAATCAAAACCCAACTTGCCATAAGTGTGCTTGTCTGTTTCTGGAATTCCAGGTCTTCTCCACTGAACTATTGTCTAACATTGTGCCAAAGCACACAGTCTTGATTGTCATAGCTTTATAAAATCTTAAAATTAGGTAAGTTTCTGGAATTATCTTCTCAGTGTTGTTTTGGCTATCTTAGATCCTTTGCATCCCATGTGAATTTTAGAACCAATTTATTAATTTCTTCCAACAAAATTCATCTGCTGGAATTATGATACTGCTTTCAGTCTATATATCAATTTATAGAAAATGAGTATGTTGTTTCTACCTAACCAAGAACATTTTGTATCTTTCCACTTAAGTAAATCTTCTTTTTTTTAAAGATTTTATTTATTTATTTGAGAGAGACTGAGTGAGAGACAGAGACAGCAGAACAGAGGAGAGGGGCAGAGGGAGAGCTAGAACAGACTTTCCACTGAGCTGGGAGCCCAATGCAGGCCTCCATCCCAGGAAGCCAGTATCATGACCTGAGCCAAAGGCAGATGCTTATGCAACTGATTATGCAACTGATAAAAAACTAATTTTTTATTTACTCCATTTGTACTTTGTATCTCTGTAACTTCTTTCCTGCCCTGTCGGGGAAGAAGTGGGTATTACTGAGAATTCTATTTTGTTTTGTATATTAATTAAGTTAAACATTTTATTCAAAATTTTAATAGAGGATCTGAATATAATGTACATTTTTATTTCTTTCAAATAGTATACTCACTCATAAATCATATAAAAAATGTATAGTATTATTCCATGTACCCTTCCACTATTACTTTTTCTATTTTACTTTTTCTATATTTGTCTTCTACTTTACTTTGATATACATTAAAAACCTCGTGATACATTGGTACTGTTTTTGCATTAAACATGTGGTCTTTTAAAAAACAAATATATATAACTGTAACATAAAAGGATTTTAAAAAAAATCTCTTGAGTTCCATTTGATATTATCTGGTTCACTCTGAAGAATTTCTTTCTGCATTTTAGTGGTAAAGGTCCCCTGGAAATAAATCATTTCAGCTTTCTTCCATTTGAAAATGTAATTCTGTTGTTTTCCTTTTTTAAAGGATATTTTTGCTAGATATAAAATGCTAGGTTGACAGTTCTATTTTGTTCTTTCGGCATTTTTAAGACGTCTTTCATTAGTCTTCTGGCTTCCACTATTTCTAGAAAGAACATAACTATCCTCTCTATTGCTGTTCACTTATATACATGTGTCTTTTTTCTCCAGCTATTTTGAAGCACTGCTTTTTCTGTTTGTTTTTTAGTAACTGACTACAGTGTGGTTTTCTTTTTATTTATTCTCCTTAGATTTGCAAGTGGCTTGGATCTTTCATCAATTTTACAAAGTTCTTAACTATTATTTCATCAAATATTACTTCTGCACCATTGTCCTTTTCCTCTTCTTGAACTATTTGTTATTTTCCCACTGATCTTAGATGGTTCTTGCTTTTCTTTTAACTCTTTTTTTCAACTTAGGTATTTTATATCGACTATTTCAAATTTATTGAAATCTTCCTCTACTGTGTGCAGTCTTTTCTCAGGTGTATCTAATGAATTTTCCCTGATGTTACATTTTTCATTTCTAGCTTTTCCATTTAGTTTGATTTTAAAAACTTTTTTTTGTACATCTGCCAACATTCCCTATTTCTTCGTGAATGTGGTGCACCATTTCCACTATATCTTTTATCTTTTCTATCATGTATATTTTAAAGCCACTTTCTGATGACTCCAACATTTGGTCCATCTCTGGACCTTTTTCTATTGACTACTTCCTCTCTTGACCATGGATGCCATTTTCTTGCCTAATTATGTGTCTTGTAACCTTGAAGTATGCAGCAGACATTTCATATAAGAGAACAGAAGAGTCTAAAATAATTTTTACTTTCAGAGGTGCAGGCTCCTTTCTCTGTCAACCTACTGGAGGTGAGGTGTGTGTGTGTGCACGCGCGTGTGTATGTGTGTTGTGTCTGGACTTTGTTGCTGCTTTAGTTTAACCCAGTTCACCATTCACTTGAAATATTTTGAGGGTGGGATTACAGTCCCTTCATCAGGAGGAACTGAGATCTGAGCATTGAAAATACTCCAGAGGTATGTCCACGTTTCACATCCAAGCCACCAGCTTTCTGAATTGTTCCATATATCACCATATTTTACTACCCAGTTGCAAGATATCTGGGATTGCTCTGTAGAGTCTCTTTCCTTTCTTGTCTTACCACCAACTGCTTTGGGTACCTCAGGAGATATTTTGCAATCTTTCTTCCAACTTTTCTGTTCTTTACAAAGCAGATGGACTTACACTTATGAAGAGACTCTGTGCCTTAGAGCACTTCTCTTAGCTCTTCGACCCACATCAATTTTTGATAACTAGAGCCTGGAGCTCCTGGGCAGAGAGACTGTTTGTTCTCTGAGCTCTCCTACAAGCCCAACAATATTCTGAATGTAAAAGTCTAGATTATCTCAAGAGGTTTATCTTAGCTGTTTAAGTAAATATTTATCCTAAGAGGATGTGTCTCAGAATCATCATTTAGAGATATCACATTACTACCTCACCAGACATCTGTTTTTAAAAATCATGCAATCCACACAAAGATGGTTTGACAGTACACAGGCTAGTTGACATTAGTTTTATTAGGTAGATAATGTATTAAAACATCATCATTTTAAACACTCTAACTGTACTGTTTAGAAAGCTTTTTGGTCTAGTGGAACTCTGTCACAAGGTGATTCTTGACTATATTCTTTGTTTCTTCATCGCTTACTAATGAAGCTTGGGAGTACCATGTGACTTCATTGCTTCAATTTTTTTAATCTGTTCATTATCCACTCCAGGGAGAAATGTGAGAATTAATAAGTCTCTGAAGTACCTTGAAAACTTTTAAAAAAGAACTACATAAATTGAAGCAATCATTGCCACAGACCTCTTCTATTTTAAAAGTTATTTTTATAGTTAAAAAATTATACTAGTCTTTTCAGTTGTATAGTATTCATCACCAAGTAGATGTGAATGAGCTAATAATTCAAGGATCTAGCTTCTAAGTTTCTAAACAAAACACTAATAAAATACCAAACTGGTTCACTTTAATTTTAAACTATAATGATATGTACACATGGGAACCCTCATGGAGTTTCTAAAATCTTGGAAGGAAAGACAGTTTGCAGGATTCCAAGTAGATGTAATAGTCTATTTGAATCAATGGTAGTCCATCAAATTGCATTTGCGATTATGTCTCAGTGATAGCTCATGGGAAAATATCATGTAATCCCAGAAAATGAAGTGTGCCTGATGGTCTTGGTAAGGGCTCTGCTCCCTTTGAGGACAGGATTATTAGAGTGTTTGTCACCCAGCATAGCAAGACCATTGAGAAGACTCCTTTTGATAGTGTTCCAAGGAGAAAACTGAAGTTCCAAATAAGCATATCTATTATTGAAGCAGCTAAAAATGCTACTTTAGAATTAGGACATTCAAAACATGGCAGGAGTGAAATTAAGTTTCCAAAGAGTGTTCATCATTCCCTCACTCAAGGCCCACATTCTGCACTGGCTACTTGGACATACTATGATATGCAGAGCAAATAGTAACCCAACCTAAAAAACAGTGCCTGTGCTATGTGGCAGTTCAGTAGAGTGTCCACATCCATGGGGCATTTTACAAATCTTGGTCAATAAAGAAACTTTTGACTTTTGCTGTATAATGGCTTAAGGAGAAACAAGTATATTTGTAAAAGTCCTGAAAATCTTCTGTTCTCAAAGCTACATTTTAATGTTATAGGGACCTTAATGTTTTGTCATTTCATGAAAAAAAAACAAAAAACAAAAACAACTATTCATATTCTCCAATAAAAAATGCACTAGATCAGAGGTCTCCAAACTTATGGTACATTCCTATTAGTAAAATGATGTTGAACAAAAATCCTCCAATACATGCATATTTATTTATTTATAAATTATATGCATGTAGTATCATTATTAAGTGGTACCAAAAAGCAGGATATACACTTGAGATTATAACCACTTCTAACACTGATATGCGTAAAATGATATTTGAAAGTCTTCTTAATAATTTCAATTTTGTTGCCTAAGTACGTGTCAGATCTTTTTACAGTTTGTTTTTTTCTTAAATGAATATTGGCTGATGTTGAGCTTGCTTGAAAAGTAATAGTGACAACTCTGCCAATGTCTAGTTGTTTGCCTGTGCTTGCATTACGAGTATAACCTTTACTCCATGGTTTTTCTGCCATAACCTTTTAAAGTCACTTGCACTTTTTAATGAAGAATGGTCTTTCATTGAAGTGCATGGTAAAAGGCACAGACTAAATCTGGCACACATAAACTGCAATATGCTACACAACACTGAACATGTGTATAGCATGTCTGATATAAGATAGTGTAATATACAAACTAGGTAAGAAGTAAAAGTCAATTTCCTTCATATTTTTTAAATAGAAAAGAGGGACATTATGATACTTCCTTTCTGCACTTCATTGTGCTCACCCCCTGGGCCATGTGCCTCCACTCTGGAGCCCATTGGCTTAAAAATGACTCACATTTGAAAGTGGAAAAACAGCACAATTAAAGGAAGGAAAAGTGCTATTATTAATCCTCAAACACATCATGCTCCAAGGAAGAACCAAACTGAACATCAAGAAAGGATGACAACACAGGCAAGAATCAAAATACATTAATTTCTAGTGGTATTTTTCAAAGGCACGGATGATTCCTTTCCCAGAAGAGAAGGAAACAAAGTAACACAGGATAGGGAGAGGTGACCCCAGGGATATATGGGCAGCATGGGGGGTCACTGATGTGGCTGGCAGGGCAAGCATATAAAAATGAAGAGGAAGAAAAGACAGCTGATGAGAAGAAATTTTGATAAAAATGAGAGAAATTCTGGGGCACCTGCGTGGCTCAGTCAGTTAAGCATCTGCCTATAGCTCAGGTCATGATCTCAGGGTTCTGGGATAGAGTCCCATGTTGGGCTCCCTGCTCAGTGGGGAGTCTGCTTCTCTCCCTCCTTTCCCTCTTCCCCTCGCCCTATTCATGTCACTGTCTTGCACGTGCTCTCTCAAATGAATTTTAAAAATCTTTAGAAAAAATAAAGAAATTCAGCGGAAATCAAACCAGGGAAGAAGAAATATATTTTAATTGTGAGTGGGCCTAAGAAGTGGTAGTAAAAAGAGAAGGGAGTTATCAGCCCCCTCAGATACTGCATGTACATCACTGGTAAGATCAAGCCATCATCTGTGGTGAATTTAGTTACAGTGACTCAGAGACATGACTTTGTCACTTCTTATCCCTGTCTCCACAAGAAAGAAATCCTCTCAAGCTCTGAGCCCCTCTTTGTGCCATGCTGCTCCTCTCTTCCCAGTTCCATCAAGATCCTAATTCTCCATTTCTGTCCACCCACCCTCTCAGGCACCTTCAAACCCTCCCCACAGCTGCCCCCCTATACCTTCAAACATGTATAGTTCTCTCCTCTCCTAGAAAATGTTCTCTTGACCCAGGTGCCCTCTACAGCTACTGCTGTATTTTTTTTCCCTTTTGCTGCTGAACTTTTCAAATAAGCAGACCATGTCTACTGCCTCCATTTCCCCTGACATACCCTGAAACCAGGGTTCTGTTTTCTGCACTTTGCAGAAAAGAATTCCTCCCCGCCCTTCTCATGCAATCATTACTATGGCCTATTTATGTTTCAGAGCTGTCTCCTATCATGATTTCTTTTCCCTCTCCTTCCGTGTTTCACTACCAGTCTGGCTTTTTCCATTTTCTGCCCTGAATCCAGACTCCCTCCTTCCTCTTTAGGTTCTTTACTGCTCCTTTGTGCTACCTCTGTTCATTTCATTAACATTCCCTGCATTAAGACATAGAATGTTTAATTCCTCACCTTTACTTTTAAGTTTCCCCTATATTTTCCATCCCCACGTACCGTATCATTACTTGTAGCAATAGAAGGGCTGGCATAAAATTTGTTGAGTGAATAAATAAATGAATGGATGTGTAGTCTATGCTTTGGTCAAGAAGTATTCTTGTTGCTCTATCAAATCCATAGTTACTTTCTATCTTTATAATGTCAATAAATTATAGCCATTGGCTGTGGTAGGTCACCGAGTCACTTGATACATAATTAAATGTGCCAAGATACTAAACTTTACATTAAGTAGCCATGAAACCTTAAATTGCAGTATGTGATTACTACTGGTATACAGGGTTGAGTTGAATGGTTGTTCATGGTTGCATCCTTGTGTAAACTAATAGCAACTACTATTCAGGCCCATTTTCATTCTATCACTAAAGCACAGGGAACTACAAAAATGTTACCAGCATATACACCAGATAAGAGTTGCAAAAAATAGGGTGGAATACTTAAAAGGTAAAAGTCATAAAACAGAGGCAATGGGGGATGATCTTGACTCTCTTCCATTTCCATCTTTGATAAATTTAAACTAGTTTCGTCCTTCGGTCATCTGAAGCCGGGTATGTGTTGAAGCCTTTCAATTAACTAGCTAATAGATCTAAGCTTTTCTCTGGGAGTGACATTCACTACTTTCTCTTTGAAAGCGCTTGCCAATCGATACCAGTGGAGATGAACTCAAAGTCATGAATATGGTGATTATCTGGCTTTTGTGCTTGCCTGACTAAGCTGCTTCCCTCCCAGGAAAACTTGACATGCCTCAAGTTCCTACATTCCTTGCCATATAACATCCCTGAGTTTCAATTTGGTTGATTTAGTACAGAATGAAAATCATATATACTCTTCTACTTCTTCCCAACAGCTGATTCTAGAGGTAAATAAGTTTAGCAGAATGTGAAATCTGTGAACAAGTCTTCCTTTTTGATGAGAAGCCTTTATCAGCCAGTTTAGAAGCTAATGTCACAAATTCCTTTTGCAGAATATCAAACTTTCATATAATAACAAAGTAAATAAATACAACACATGACAGAGTCTTATAAAAACGGTTCTATAACGTACTAGGTTATTCAATTTTAAAATCCTTTTCTATTCTAGGAAACCTTGTATAACTAGTCCATTACTGATGTCTTTTGCCTCTGAACCCTTACAGAAATTAAAATATTGCACAGAACAGCACAGCGCGTGAGCTATTGCTTTGTTTGTTGTTGTCAACCACCTGTCCTCTTTTTGGTTGAGGACTCTATCTTTTAATTTAGATCTCTACCATATTACACAACTATAAAATATGTAGCAGTGAATTGGCATTCGCTTATGCTATGAACAATTCATGTTGGCCAGTGGGGAGGAGTGGTATAGAAAGTAGTGACCAAACTAGTGAGAGAACATATTAGTCAGGAATTTGCAAACTGCAAGTAACACAGGTCCAACCCACACTTGTTTTTATTCCCTCTTTCATTCAACTAATATTTATTCAGCACCTACCACATGCAAACACTGCCCTAGATGAGTAGAATATATCAGTGCACAAAGTAGAGCAAGAGTCTTCCTCCTGGGGAGCTTGTCTTGAAATAAAATGGGAAAGACTATACGTGATAAACATAATAAATCATTAGAAAATATAACAGAAGATTATAGAGGCAAGAAGACAAAAGAACAGGATCAATGGTCCTGGAGAGTTGGTGGCAGGAAATTTTAGGTCAGGGTAGCCTCATTGTGAAGGTAAGTTTGGAAAGATCTGAAATAGGTGACAGTGAGTCATGCTGGCATGAGCGTATTCTAGGCAGAGAGGAAAACCAGTGTGCGAAGCCCCTGGCATGTACTCATGCCTGACATGTCGAGGTCAAGGCCAATGTGGCTAGAGCAGAGTGAGCAAAGGGGAAAAGAACAGAGGAAGAGATCAGAGAACTGATAAGGAGTGGGGGGGCAGAGTTAGGTGGAATATCATCATGTAGGTTTTTTAGGGAATTAAAGAAATGAAATTTTATGGAAAGAAATGAAGTTTCAGTCATGTGAAATGGAAAACCAATGCTAATGCAGGGTTCTTAACAGAAGAATGACATAATGTGACTTTCATCTTAAAAATTCACTCTGCTGGGGTGCCTGGGTGGTTCTATGGGTTAAGCGTCCAACTCTTGATTTCAGCTCAAATCACAATCTGAGGGTGGTGGGATAAAGCCCCGCCACAGGCTCTGCACTCAGCGTGGAGTCTGCTTGGGCCTCTTCCTCTGCCCTTCCCAAGTTGTATTCTATTGATCTCTTTCTCTCTAAAATAAATAAATAAATAAATAAATAAATAAATAAATAAATAAATAAATAAATCTTTAAAATAATTAAATAAAAGATTCACTCTGCTTTATGTGAGACAAAAATCAAAGCAGGGGGACCAATGAGCAGGCTTTTGTAATAATAAAGGTGAGAGATGGGAGTGGCTGGAAGCCCAGATGGTATAAGGCTATTGAGATCATAGATTTGTAGAATAGATTATAGGTACACCTAGGGAGTAGAATCAAGAAAATGTTCTGACGGATGAGACTTGGGGTTGGAGAAATGGAAGGACAGGAGGATAATTTCAAGGGTTTTGGCTTGAACAGGTGGAAGTTTACAGGGGCCATTTAATGAAGATGGGGAACACTGCAGGTAGACTCAATAGCAGGGGAAAGGTTAATAGTTCCATTTGGGACATCTCAATTAAAAATTTCTATTAGGTATCTAAACAGAAACTGAATAAGCAATTAGATATGCAAGTCTGAAGTCTGGATGTGAGATGTGAGCTGGAGCACAGTTATGGCTTTAAACCAGAGTGGCCAACAGCAACCCACTCTGCGACTGTGAAGTAGTTAGCGTATGACAGCTCAGGTGTCCACACTAATCTGTGTGAAATCATCCGGGTGCCGATAATAAGGGGAGACAGCTCGTAGATCTGCTTTCACCACCTTCTACTTATATTCTGAATATCTGTTAAATAGAAAAATCTGCCTCTTACACAGACCCCTACTCCCCAATTTCCATTTTTCTCCAAAGCAATGAGTTCCATAAAATGAAGCATCATAGAAAAATACTTCCCTGAAAACTTGAGGGGTAGGTCCTATGAGACTAATTTGTATGAAAAACAGCTGTCCATTGCTCCTTTGCAAATATGTTTAAACAATGGTCAGAAGTTTGTTTTCATGTACAGATACTAGAATTTGCTGTATGTATGTATATGTGTGTGTATATGTGTGTGTTATACATAGAGGACAAATGTATGTTTTGGAGACAATAACTTACATGCCACTGATTCAAAAGTAAAATGACTGATACAAACTAAAAATCCTGTTCTCATTCACAGTTAAGTAAATAAAAGTAAGGATGCATTTTCTTCCAAGAGTGATTTTCTAATATGTACGTGTTCACTTCACCAGCTTAAATGTGGTACTGGTAAATTTAAGCCAGTGCACAGCTGTGCTAATTTTGCACAGTATCTGCAGTCTCACACTGTTGTACAAAACAACACATTTTCATTGTCAATAGTTCTGATTCTATCTCTATGGCACAGGAAGTTTGGAACCAAATTTATCTTGAGATCATTAGGAACTGTAGAAAATGTTCCTAAATAACACACCATAGAGCAACAAATCTTTACTGTCCTGGGATGGCAAAATAGAAAATAGGAAAGTACCATAGCTGGTTCAGAAAATCAACACCAGGAATCAAATGCAACATTTGGTGATACGCAAAAATTGTTTGCTGTGAGGCCAACTTAGCATTTTAAGAGGAGCATCCTAGAAATCTCATATTCAGGTTCAGCTTAAGATTTAGGAATTTTCTTTGAATCCTAGTATCCTCCTCTGGAAAATAAAAACAACATCATTTTCCCTGAAAAGTACGAGCAAAAAGAGAAATTATATGAAAAATCCTGATAAAGTGTACCTTCCCTGAAATGCCATACAATGCCAAGGTAAGAATAGTTTTATTAATTATAATAATCTCATTTCCCAATATTAATTTAATACTCAACAGAAATAATATTCAACTGAATTCCTGTATCAGGAAATCCTGATAAATGTCCTTTCAATAATTCTATTAAATGTATATATCCCCTGTCTCTGCAAATCTTGATACAAACATATACCTCTAAGTCTTTCCTTTCAGGAACATAAAAGCTGCTTTATCACCACCTCATTGGCCTTCAAGCACCGGATTTTGCAAAGCATGGATTTTAAGAGGACAAGGTACAAGAATTTCAAAATATATAACCTTCTTGAGCTAACTTAGGTGCTGACAGGAACATCTTAGACTATAATTATTCTAAAAATAGCAATGGGTTACAAACTCCCTCACCACGTGGGGTCAAAAGCTTTCCCCAGAAAGGCAAAGGTTTCTCACAGTGAACACTCGGCAACATGGCTCATAAAAAATTCATTATATTGCCCTTCTCTTCCTGTGGTAAGACAGATGTAAAATCATGAATTTTCCCAATAGATCCTTCTCACAGTGCTGAGAAAATGAACTTGGGAACACACACACACACACACACACACACACCTACATACATAGACAAGTTGACAGAGCGTGTTGGGTTTGATGAGAGAGTTGTAGGTAAAGCATGCCACATGCCTCAGATCAAAGGTGCCACACATTCAATGGCAGCCCCTCAATGCAAAGGACCGCCATATGCATTGCTAGGAGCCTCCATTGCCAACAGCGTTATGGGAAAGGCGGGTGGAATGTCGAACATGTAGAGAATGGCCTATAATTATTCACAAAACTTCAGGAAATAAACATTCACTTCCAAAAAATTGTTTTCAGCTGCTTTAAAGCCAAGTGACAGCTAAATTACAGTTCGGGGAAAGAAAAGTTTCCATTTTCTAATTTGATGCATTTTGTTGCATTGCACTACATTATCCAGAGTCAGGGCTGCCACATCCTGTCAGGCTTCAAACCCTAGGCTGAAAGCCCCATGCAGCTGAAAGAGCTGTTTGTCCAGCCACACAGTATGTGAAGTGTTCTGGGAGAAAAGTGTTTGGGGACTCGGGGCAATTCTTTTGGTTAACATTCCTAGGATTTCCACAAGTGCTTTTGGCTGTACATGCTGTGGCTGCTCCTTCAGCATTTTCTTTGTGCCAAGCTGTGATATGTTTATGGAAACTCTGCTGGCCCTGCCAGGGAGCAGCCCTAGACTCACATCCTCCCATGACTTGGCCAGGACAGAAGGATCGGAAGGCAGAGAGAAGAAATGGGGGGAGATTCAGGACAGCAAGTCTTGGGTGCTTGCGAGCTGACCGGTAGCTGTCAGGAAAATAAATAACAGGCTGATATCTGACAGTATAAGAAGGAAGAAAGGAAATTAAGTTTTTATTAAAAGAGATAACAGAAATGCTATCAGCCAGGCAGCTTCCTATGGCCTGCTGAGTCGAGTGATGAGGATCCCTCGTCCTATAAATGATGGACTGTCAGACTGTCAGAAACGGTCTATGGATGCATACTACAAAATTCCTAGAGTTTTGCTCTACTGCAGATCCTACTCTCATTCAACATTGAAGATACTCAAACCAATTAGATATGAAAAATTCTTTTTTTTAAAGGTTTTATTTATTTCTTCATGAGAGACAGGGAGAGAGAGGCAGAGACATAGGCAGGGGGAGAAGCAGGCTCCATGCAGGGAGCCCAATGTGGGACTCGATCCTGGAACTCCAGGATCACACCCTGAGCTAAAGGCAGATACTTAACCACTGAGCCACCCAGGCATCCTGAAAAAATAAAAAATTCTATAGAATCCAGGGCCTTGAGCTAGGTTTCCTATAATAAATCCTAAGCCCTGATGAATCGTAAATACATATTCAAAAGGCAAAATATTCAACACAATCATTTTACACACAAAAGAATGAAGCCAAAAGTTCTGAGATGAATGTTTATTATAAGAAATTCAAGGTAATATTCTCTGACTCTCTCTCATTAAGATCTTATGTTTCCATTTATTATGACTTTCAGCAATTTAAAAAAAAACATTTTTAAAATTACACATTAACTTCAAGGATCTACTCATCCCTCTCTTTAGATCAATGCATTTGCTTGTCAAAGTCAGCTACACAATCAACTGCTGATGTAGCCGTTTTTTACTCCCAAATAATACCAATGCCTTTAAAACCTTTTATCTTTTTAAAATTGAGAACAGCTGAAATAATTTAGGATAGAAAAAAAAATAAAGCAGAGGATTTGTTCCAAATGAGGTAGACATCTTGTTAGCACAAATTAAAGGTGTTTGTGTTATCTACTTCTTTCAGGATACTGACATGGGAATAACTAAGAGGTCCCAAGTAGTACCTCTTTACATGTCCCAATTTAAGTATGAAAAATTCCTGGTTTGCTTTGAAAATAATTTTTTCCTAAATAGGTCTTCAAACTCAGATACTATAGCCATGTTTGGCTGATTACATGATTCATGGTGGTGAATCCTTCAGTACTGGTGAAGGAGAAGATTGGCAGACTTCAGTGTAGTCAGGTTACAAGTACAGACACTCCAATTATCAATTTAATGGATTATTTTGGTGTGGAAAGGACTGAAGCTTCAGTGATAAACGAGAAAAGAATTGTCTGGGGCAGGAGAGCTCTGGAGTGTGGCTTTGGATTTTAAATAAAGTTATTTTTTACAGAACCCAAAAACTATACTACATTTTCTGCCAAGAAGAATAGCTAATATCTGAATTATTTTTTTTAATTTACTTAATTTGAGAGAGAAAGAGAGCTAGGGGAAGAGCAGAAGAAGTAGGAGAAACAGACTGGGTTGAGCATGGAACCTAACACAGAGTTTGATCCCAAGACCTTGAGATTACAACCTGAGACAAAAATCAAGACTTGGGCATTTAACTAATTGAGGCAATTTGAAAAATTCTAAGAAATAAATGGAGCTTAAGTCATATTTGAATGATACTTAAAATCTTTGGGGAAATAAAGCATGATAAACAAATTTTAATTACTACATGTGTATTTCTTATTGAACTAAAGGAGTTAAAGTCAAGCTTGTGCCAGAATATGCATAGCTCACTTATATATTCAACAGGAAGCCTAAGAACATAAATTATTAAAATCTCTAAAGAAAAAGATGAATTATGGAAACATAGGACATTTAAATAAGTTTTAATAAGATGTCTCATTAAGATGGCTCTGAAAATTCACACTTAAGCACATAACCTCTTTTCCAAAAAGTAAGGCAATGGCAGATAAAATCAATTAGAAATAACACAGCTCAAAGAACAATATAAACATCTCCATGTACTACAAGTACAGAAATACAAAGGAATAGAAGAGCTGAAACCCAGTGCCTACTGTATTCTTGGACAGGTTAGACAGAATTGTGGCTCCTTCAAGGTTAACAGGGTCTAGAAATACTTTAGGTGAGATGGCAGGCAGAAGCCAATCTTAATATCTGAAGCCAGAAACTGAAGCAAGGACTCTCTCCAAACCCATCACAAAAAGAGGCCAAAGAAAACCACTGCTGACAACCAAGAAAATCAACAACTAGAACACTGACTTATTACAAGTAAAATTAATTTGGGGGATTTCAATTGGCAGTCTTTAAAATGAGGATACTTATGATGCTCAGGTCATCTTTTTCAAAATGGAAAAGAAATTACACAATAAAATGCGGAGAAATAAAAAAAGTGGCTATGTAAAAAGCTTAGAAGCCTTCAGAATGAAAACATGATCTTAAAAGTCTCAATAAATTGTATAAATGCTGAAATTATCACAAAACCAAAACTAGAGAAATAATTTTTTTAGATTTTATTTCAGAGAGAGAGAGAGAAAAGGTTAGGGGCAGAGGAAGAGAGAAAGAATCTTCATGCTAAGTGAAGAGCCTGATTCAGGGCCTGATCCCAGGACCCTAAAATCATGACCTGAAGTGAAGTCAGATGTTTAACCAACTAAGCCACCCAGGCTCCCCAGAAGTAGAGAATTTTAAGAACTGATGAATTCACTTCAAGTGCATCACAGAGAGATAAATAAAATGAAGGGCCATTAAGAGGTGGAGGATAATCTGAGAGGCTCTATTGGAAGTCAAAATTGATTTCTAAATGAAAGGAAGGAGGATTTATTCTGAATACCAAAAAAGATACATACCAATAAGTTCCAAATCTAGAAATGCACTGCAAAATTGAAGATTATTAGTGAATAAAGAAAAGTGTTAAACTGCCAAAGAGAAAAGACTATGCATCTACCAAGAATAATCCTTAAACTGGGAAAATCTTTATGCAGCAATAGCTGAGGCAAGAAAACAATCTAATAATATTCAATACTATCTTCCAAATGCTGAGAGAAAATAACTAGTAACTTAAGATTTTATACCTAGCTAACCTATCACTTAAGAAAAAAATAAACAGAACAAAAACAGCAAGGAGAACAAGAGCTAACTAAAGAGGCTGTAAAGAATGTACTTTAGCAAGAAGAAGTAAAGTGAAAAATTACTGGGTGAAAAAAAATGTTAAGCTGAAATTGATAAAAATCCATCAGTTAATTGAACTATTGACACTTAAAATAAGAACTATTTTTAAAAGGTAAAACTAAGCTCTAGCATATAAAAGTAAGCTTTATCCAATAATAAGAATTACAAAAGTATATATTTATTTATGTATTATCCAAAGAGAATATAAATATCTACAGTAAACATCCTAAATATTTCATATTTCTGGTCATGATGCTGTAAGCTCTCCACATTCATACTCACTAAGGATCTTTGCACTTGTTCTCCTCCTTGATTGAAAATGGATCCACATAAATTTCCTCACGGTTTTTGTTTCATTCAAGTCTGTTCAAATATTGCCTTTTCAGAAGTTAGAAGCCAGGGAAAAGGTGGCAAGTTGATTTGCAATAGCCCCTCTTTTATTTGTCACCACATGACAGTATAGCCTCTTTGACCTAAGCCTCATAAAGAAATTCAGCTGATTCTTGTGGAGTGAATGGAAGAATAAACAAAAGAGAAATAATGGTAGTAGTGACCTCTGTGACCAAGTATTTTCTGAAATGTTTATTTGAATAGTACCATAAACTAATAGAGGATTTGAATAGCCTTTGTAAATGTTAAGTACCATGATATTGTCAACTATATGGAAAAGCAATGGACCATATTTACACAGCAAAATCAAGATGCATTCCATTTACTATCTCATTTAGTCCTCAGAAAAGTATAATCAATGGAAAAATGAAACTTAAAAAGATAATGCCAGTTGTTCAAAGCCATTGAGGTAGTGAGTAGTAAAATCAATATAGTAAAAGAGCCCTATTTGACTTGAAATTCAGTGCCTCTTCTACCACACTGATCTTCCTATTCAAATTCAAATCAGGAGAGCAGGAGAGGGACTGAATTTCAGGAAGGGCATCCTTTCCTGAGACACCCGCAACCAGACATATAGACAGTGATGGGACTCACAGGAGCTTACCAGGGAGCTGTTGAGAACCAACTGATTTATAACTTCAGGCTGAGATCAGAGGTGGCTCTTCCAATCTTTGCTTGCCTGGCTCTTCCAATATAACCCTGCAACTGTTATATTAAAGCCCTTCATACCTGGAGCACATGGAGATTAGTTCCTGATCAAATCCTGAATATATGCATTTTTAAAAATATTTTATTTATTTATTTATTTATTTATTTATTTATTTATTTATTTATTTATGAGACACACACACACAGAGAGAGAGAGAGAGAGAGAGAGGGGCAGAGACATAGGTAGAGAAAGAAGCAGGCTCCATGCATGGAGCCCAATGCAGGACTCGATCCCAGGACCCTGGGATCATGCCCTGAGCCGAAGGCAGAGCTCAACCACTGAGCCACCCAAGCATCCCCCGAATACATGCACTTTGCCTGTGATATTTTATTTTATGACAACCTCTCTAAATTTTGTACCAGATGAAAAAATGGAGGCATAAAAAATTGTGGCTCTAGATCACAATAAATGACCAGGGGTTGATCCCTCAAGCGTATGCTGATTCTGCTTAAACTGGAGAAGCATCTGGGGGAAAATGCTGAGGCTCAGTGAGAAACAAGGTCATAAGCTTCTAGCGGTATCATTAATGGTGTGAGGGTACAGAAGCAGGAGGTAGTGGCAAATGTATTTATCAGTCATGTACTCAAATATTAAGGGAATGATAAAATGACAACTCTGGTTTATCCCTCAGTGACCCAGGTTGGTCTTCTAGAAAGTCATACTTTCACTGGAGAACTATTGAGCCCTTTGCACAAACCAGGATTAAAAATGTCGTCTCTTGTGTTTGACGCTGTAAATTAGCTTTATCATTATGTTTTACTTTCATATTTTTAAAGCTCTCCCAATCATTTTTTATTGCCCATTCAATTATAATAAACCCTAAGTGGGTAAATAACCTTTCTTCTAAAAGGTATTTATAGTAACATGTTCTTTTCTGGGCTTACTCAGACAAAACACAGGCTTTTTACTAAAAGTCCTTGGTCACTCAGTCAAATGTGTTATTCATCCCATGGTGCTGAGCAACCTTGTGAGGAGCCTGCCTCAAACAGATCAATAATAACTGTAATGTACTCTGTACAGGCAAGATTGGGTACTTCCTTCATGAAAGACTAAAAGACTGTAAAAAGAATAGTATTACTGTTACCCAGCACTTTTATTCTTGTTTTACAAGCAATATGCAATTTAATTTGGATTTAACTTCTCCATTCAGTAATCTGTAGTTCTTTCAGACCGCCAATATGAAGGAAATGGCAAATCGGAAGAGTCTGGTAAATGTGCCTTTTAAACAAGGCTGGCATTTTTAGATCTACCATGTATCTGATCTTTGTTCTTGGTTCATCGGGCCACGATTCATGTCAAATCATTTATCTTATTTTTATTTCAAGACTACAATTGATACATGATGTAATTTGGTAGTTAAAGAAAATGATTTATAGGTCTCCTTAGCTTCTGATGAATGGGTGGGAATATAAAAATGGAACAAACCCAACAACAACCACAGACTATGCAACTAGCGATTCAGAATTACGAGTGCAGTCCTTTGCCTGTTTCTGGGGAAGAAGGCAACAATTTGACGAGAATCCATGTTTTCCAGCTTGGGGCTTCAGATTTATAAGTCAATTTATATTCTTAATTTACCTTCTGATAATGCAGTGGATCAGGACTATATTTTAACCAGATTGTGTCACAGAGGTTTTTAAAACTGCTTTCTCTATGTGTCTAATTTGAGGTTAATGGGTGCTTTGGTTCAGCCAGGGTGTCTAATGTCTCTTGTTCCCATTTCACAAGCAGAACGTTTGGCCCACAATTTGTCAGGTGATTATAATCTGCTTATCTCCATTCAGGTGGCCACTGAATTGCCTGTAATCTGCACCATTAATCAACTTGCCTACTCGGTTGTTAAGGGAGCTGAAAACATCAGCTCAGCTATTTTTTCCAATCTGGTGTTTTTCATGTTTTTGCCACTTTATCATGTTAGTTACTGAATTTCTCTGTTTTGCATTCACTTTTCCACTCGCAGTGGAAAAATACATCAGTGTTTCATGATTTTTTTTTTTTTTTAGCCTGCATAAAAACCTGGCAATGCCTTTTCCTTTTAACCTGACCCTGATAAGCAGACTCCCAAAATTTTCACAGTGAGAGAAGAAAAACAGGTTAGTTCAGCAGCACGGGAAATCATGAAAGCAGAATCAGTTTTCTATTTCCCAACCAAAAGTACGTCCATGTATTTCCACTATTATTGCCTATGTCATACTTAGTGGAAAGACTTAAGCAAATATTAATAATCACTGTAATATTCCTGAGTATTCTGGTTCTGTCTTCACAGGTAAAATTATGGAGAAAGCTGGGAAATTATCAATCAGGTTTCATTCACAAAGACAAGCATGTAGAAAAATATGGTCAAAGCTGCCACATGGCCTTGTCTTCAGTTAAGAAAATTCTTTCTTTAATCCTTTTCAATTTGTTTTTTTTTAAATATTAATCCAACAAATATTTGATCAGTGCTTAATGTGTTACAGGCTTTTAGATATTCAGAGGATAAAAACACCCTCAAGAAGTTCTGGAAATGGAGATTCAGAGTGAATTCAATCCCTTGTCTCTCCTCATCCCCTATCCACTTACCAAACTGTACCAGTGAAATGGTTATACTTCCATGAAAAATATAGGAAGCTACATAAATTATGAAATACACTCATGAGGTCTTTAGCTAAGTGTAAAAGCATGTACACTTTTCAAGGGAGAAAAATAGATTCAAAGTTTATGACTATATGACACTTGGTAAGCTCTGATCATGATCCCCGGGGCCCTGGGATAGAGCCCTACACTGGGCTCCCTGCTCAGCGAGGGGTCTGCTTCTCCCTCTCCTGCTAACTGTACCCTATGCACGTGTTCTCTCTCCCTCTCTCTCTTTTTCCCTAAGGAATAAAAGAATCTTAAAAAAAATTATGGCTATAGCCTTTAAGAGAGAGGAGTCACTATACCATCCAGGTTTTATGGTTATATCTCATTCCAAGTTATTCCCCTTGTATATTCCAGCAAAGACAGAAGCTAAAATGCCTTGATAAAGACAAGGACAGAGCATCATGGGCATGTATGGAAGGACCCACTAAAGTTCAACAGAGACTCCTTACTTCAGTAAGAAAGAATGTCCTCCATAGGAATGTCTAGTTCCCTCTTTTCCCTGATCAAGAGACTAGATCTCTAGGAGACAGTGGCAAGAAATAAGCTGTAGGCATTCACTTACTAAATGTTTGCTCATCGTCTATTATTCATTGGACATATGTTCAATAAATATTTCCTGAGTATCTATGCTAGGCATATGGCATTTATGAAGAATCCCTTATGTGCCAGGTACTGCTTAGAATCAGTGATGCTTCTATGTCCTTGAGAAGGAAACTGAAAATTCCAGAAAGAATTTCAAATACATTCTTTTTCTCTACCCACTGATGACCCAAAGTCTTCTAAATTCTGTTTAGGAAAGCCACACCCACCTTCTTAGGGTAAGTTTCCCAAACATTTTGTGGGGGAAAAAAACCTTCCCATTATGAAAATTATACATTAAAGAACCCGAACTACTTCTTTTCTAGCTTGTAAACCACTGTAAATGAAAAAAAGAAACTCTAAGCCTAGGGCAAATCCTAGATTACACCTGAAAATAGAAATACTTCTGGCAGAGGATATTGGGAAGAAACAACAGAGAAGGTAATTTTTTCTATTACCTTTGTTTCTATAGTCCTGGAACCTTGTAGAAGCAAAGATTTCCCTTAAAAAAAAAAAAAAAAGGTAAACTGAGTTGTTTCACTTAAATGAAATCAAATTTTACCTGAAAGGACTCTATTTTTTCTTTTTAATATTTTTATTTATTTATGAGAGATATATATATAGAGAGAGGCAGAGATATAGGCAGAGGGAGAAGCAGGTTCCTTGTGGGGAGCCTGATCTAGGACTCAATTCCAAGACCCCAGGATCATGCTCTGAGCCAAAGGCAGATGCTCAACCACTGAGCCACCCAGGTGCCCCTGAAAGGACTCTTTTCTTCTTTCAGGAATTTAATTGAGGAGACCGTTAACCCCTGAAATGTCAGATATATAAAATCATATTAAAATCACTTTGAAATTTGTGGTGAGCAATGAAATAGATCTGAAGACCAGGAAAAGAGTTCAGCTTAGTGACTAATCTAAAAGGTACACCAAATGAGAAAGAAGAAGATCCAGGCATAATTAAAAGCAAATACCCAGTTTCCTTTTCCTACATTTCTTTGTCTCTTCACTCAGCTAGAGTTTCAAAGTAATTTTCTGATTCTTTCCATTAAGATTTCTTCTCTTTATTTTTTTTCTCCCTCTTTTTCAGACAGGTTGTCACGAGTTTAGAATCTAATGAAAAAAGCTTAGCTCCATTAGAAAAATCAACCAACTCCCTGCTTCTCAAATATTTGATAAGAAATTTTGCCTGTGTTAAGTCTACAACATACTGGTTTTTGGAGGATTACATTATACCAATGATATTGTTCCCAATTAAAATTTTAAAATGCTTTGGGGCTACTATATTCATATTTCATAGAAAAGGAAATAGATTTACAACTCGAAATTTAACAGGTTCTTTCAACAACACATTAAACAAGGAATTATTCCTTATAATTCAAAGCCATATCCTGTTTTTTAAAAAATGGAAATCATTTGAAGTTCTATAAATAGCATATATTTCATGTCCTATAAAGCAATGAAATATTGCATAACCTTTGTATCATCTGCCTATGTTGAATGTTTGCTATTTATTACTAGTAATGACATCTTTGCCAACAGAGTAAAACAATTTTTAGAAATGTTCACTGAATCGACATAGCCACTAGACATCTGCTTTTCATAATCTTGCTATCCTACATTATTACCAATCCCTGAAATACATTTCAGCCAGTACTACTGTTTGTTATGAACAAGAAGAATGTTATGGCTGAGCTGGGGGTGGGGGTGGGGGGACACTAAACTATCTCCATTATCAGCATTTCAATAGTCGAAGGGTACTTCCTGAATTTGCTTCTTCCAGAGCTGACCATGATAAGGGAACAGAGGACTAGCTGAGGACAAAGCACAAACCTGGTGCAGCACATTGACAAGTCCTTGAAACAGGCAGAGGGACATTCTTCTACAGACTCAACTCCCTCGATGTTCATACTTTGCTAAGGGCAAAAGCCAATTTTAGCCTGACCCTCAGGGTCCTGTGAGCCTACTTTAACATATAAAGATTCCTTTAGAAATTTCCTTTATGTTTACCCCCCAAGATAGGTGTTGGCAATCATCCCCCAAGCACAAGGGCCACCGATACACATCTGATGAGTCTCATGACTAAGATATTATTAGATGGTAATAAGTGACCTTTTCCCAACAATAGCTAGCCTCCTCAAGGTCCTAGAAACCTTGCTTCCAAAATTCCTTAGAGTACACTATCCCCAAACCCCTCCCAACCCCAAGGTATATAATCAGCTACCGCTCACAGGCCTGGGGCAGCCGCTCTTCCTACCCATGGGTCCTGTCCCGGTACTTTAATAAAACCACCATTTTGCACCAAAGATGCCTCAAGAATTCTTTCTTGGTCATCAGCTCCAGGCCTCACCACACCAAACCTTATTTATATTCTAAAACTTCATCAACCACACTTCAGAACAACATGCACTGACTTAAGAGTATCTTCCCAGTTTTGGGGGTTCTCCTGCTTGCAAAATCAAAAATTGTAGGATAAGAGCAGACCCATTTGGGTGGGCAGCCTTTGCATGTACATCTATGTCATTATGGGACTCCTATATCCAGACTTGGTGTTTCCATGGAAGGGGGGGTGGGGAGCGGGAATGGAGAGTTCTCTATCCCAATTAGGCAAAGAGAATGTGTTCATTTACTAGAAATACTTGTACTGCTTCTCAAAGGTCCTCTGTGAGAAACAGGTACTGGGCAGACTTAAAAGTGAAGATGGGTTAGCATGCTGAGGGACAGAATGGAAAGAATAAGATAGAGAAGCTTATTTTAGCTTTGGTACAATACTAGAGGAAAGGAACAAAAGCAAAGAGGCTTGGGGAAGGAGACAGGAGCAGAGGGAAAGGATATGAATGTTGGAAGAATTACTAGTCTACCCTTATAACAGATGCAGGTGATTTCCCAAACAAGACAGAGGTACTCTGAGAAGACTTACACACTAGGGTGTCTCAAGATTGTCTGTCTGTGGGAAAGGAAGACAAAGAAGGAATCTGATGGCTCCTTTTCATTCACTGAATCTCTCTGATCCAAGATGGCCCTTTGGAATGTTAATATTCTCACATTTATCTCTTTGTCTCTGGGCTGCTCTGGGTAACAATTGCCTGAGCTAGAGGTCCCAGGGCTCTAGTTTGGCCAATGCACATGAGTGGGGTTTCTAAACCTGCATCCACATCTTCAAAAATAGTGCAAGTTATCACCAGGGCTGCACCAGCATGACAAGCAAATGTGGGCATCTCAAGAAGTGTAGAAAATGACCCCAGACAAAGAGGAAATCTAAACTGAGAAAGCCTATCATCCCAGGGAGGATTAGTTACTTCCTCCCTTGTGTTTCTGTAGCATCTGATATATGCCAATACTGTTATTTTAACCCACTGGATCATAATTAGTTATTTATAAGTCTGTCTCTCCCCAAAAGACGGTGAACTCCTTAAGGAGGGTGACTTTACTTCCAGATTTGACTGAGTATTGGTTTCACACCAGGTCACAACAGTTAACAGTGGGTAATTATTTTAATTCCCTCTTTCACTGTCAAAGGGTCCTGGTTTGGATAATAAATTACAGGATTACTATAGTTACATGACATGGGCTGCATCTTGTTTGACAATGAAAGCACGTTAGTACCTCATGTGATGTCTGGATCATAATAAGGGTATGACCTTTTTTTTTTTTTAAAGGAAATGATGACAAGATTGAACACCTTGAATACTTTGGAATGTTAAAATGAAAAAGGAAAGATATCAAGATTTGCTAAATGAAGAAATAGAATTTGTTTCACAGAAGTTCACAGATAGAAGACAAAACCGTTAAAGTTCACCTCTCCATAGACTTCCATTTTTTGGTTACTGAAAGAGTCACAAGAAAGAAATAGTATTAGTTGATAAATAAGCAATAAGAGCTACAATTTACTCAGGGATGATTCCGTGGCAGACACTGAGCATTTCACATGCTGGCAAACATTTCTCGTGCCCATTCAGTAAGGATTCTCTAATTTTGTTTGGAGTGAAAATGTGACCAACCAAAAATCCCCTAATTTTCTAGCTTCCACTGCAGCAAGTGGTTGCCATGAGATGCAGTAATAGTCTCTGAGACATAGTAGGAACGTACGCAAAAGATTTTTGAAAAATGAGTTGCTACCTCCTTCTCGTTCAACTAGCAGGAGTGACAGCAACCTCACAACAATAAACATGAAAAACATGTTAGTAGAAGCCCCAGTCCTGTGCTGCCAAATGCCACACTTATCATGTTGTGAGAATACCTAACTGTCAGGCCACCATCACTTGAATTTCTGTTGCCAATCTAATTTCCAACTCATATATTATTAAATTCCTCTAATACCCCTGTGGAGTAGAACCATATGAAATTTTGACCTACAAAAACAGCAATTGCATTCATTCCTTCATTTTTCAAAATTCATTTAACAAATATTTATTGAATGCCTACTATGTGCTAAACACAAACACATGATAGTCAAACAGAAAAAAAGTGCCCCTTATTTTCAAATGTATTACCAAACTATTACTGTTTAGCACCCTCCCTCCCCCACACCCTGCTCAAATTCATAAAACTAAATTACTAAACTAGTGAACCACATGCAAAGGATAATTACTTGAGCATCAGTCAGACATGATAAGATGAAAATTATATAGAGAAATTTATTTAAACCAAAGAGATAATTTCCTTAAAACATCAATATGGGAGCACTTTGAAATTCAGTATCCTGTACAGTGGCTGTGACAAATTTCAGAAAATTGGAACTCTATGAAAATAGGGAAAATCGACAAGGACAATTCTTTGAATAGCCTGCAGTTTCAAAAGGAAATGATAGGATTCAGGATCTACTGGTGAGGGGCTCTCATTCCTTTACAAGGTCTCTTTAAGATGCTGGCCATTGACCTAGGATACCAGCTTCAAACTGAATTCACACCTAAGTGATTTTTGTTTGTTTTACTGCCAAGAATAACTAGACTTGGCAGAAAGCTCTGACACTCAAGTATTCGTTCCCAAACAATACCAAATACATCTCCTAAGGGCTGTGGTCAGACATTCTAATAAGGTTCTTATGGGGAAAAATAACAACCTTTGACTTAATATCTCAAAAACAACACATCACCAAAAAAAGAGTTTCTTTAGTTGGCTTTTAAAAAACTTCCATAAAATTGGAGGAATTTGTCTTTATTAATTTTTTTAGTTTTCTTTAAAAAAAAGATTTTATTTATCTATTTATGAGAGACAGGGAGAGGCAGAGACACAGGCAGAGGGAGAAGCAGGCTTCCCAAAGGGAGCCCGATGCGAGATTCCATCCCAAGACCCCAGGATCATGACCTGAGCCAAAAGCAAACAGTCAACCCACTGAACCACCCAGGTGTCCCAATTTTCTAAGTTTTCTTAATACTGTTTCTTCTACAAAGTCTTGATTTGGGAACCCAATTATATTTTCCACACATTTGCACAGAAAGAATAATCTAATGGTTCAGGAAATGAGACAATAATTTTGAGATTTAAGGACCATAAAAATGTTTGAAAAATGGAGAGAAAATTTCTTTGCTTTGCAAGATTTTCAGAGTGATTACAAGGATTACCTAATAAAGACCACATGTTATTTTGTCTTTGCAATTAGAGGGACAAAAAAAAAAAAAAACCCAAACAAAACAAAAAACAAAAAAACAAAAACAAAAACAAAACTATCAGTGAGAACACTGAAGTTTTCACTAAAAAAATATGTAGTAACATGTGAATAAAAATATCATGGTATATATTTATGGCTCATGTGTACTAGTCAGCTAATCTCAAGCACTATCACATGATAAGAGTCTATTGTAACAGCATGGATGTTGAAATATCTCTTTCCCCAGGACACACTGTTTATATAGGTGCTTTATGGTTTTGTTGAGGTTATTAGCTTATCAGAAGAGTACTGGGGCACCTCAGTGGCTCAGAGGGTTAAGTATCCCACTCTTGGTTTTGAATCAGGTCATGGTCTCAGGGTTATGGGATCAAGCCCTCCAAAGGGTTTTGAGCTCAGTCGGGACTCTGCTTGAGATCCTCTCCCTTCCCCACCCCCTCCTTCTGCTTCTCTTCTTGCTCACTTGTACTCTCATAAACAAACAAACAAACAAATAATTTTTTTAAAAAAGTACTGATCTTTTCTGAGACGAGCTAAATAAAATGACTTGGGGTTCTGATCTGCCTGACACCATATTCTCCAAAGCAAAACTTGAGTCCCATATACAGGGATCTGAGGAACCCATGGGCCTGTTCATGTTAGGCAGCATTACTGTTTTAAGGATGAAACCCCCAAAGGAATTAAGAGATAATAGCATCCACACATAATCATATATTAAAGAAAGTAATTTCCTGGGACGCCTGGGTGGCTCAGCGGTTGAGCGTCTGCCTTGGCTCAGGGCGTGATCCCAGATCCTGGGATGGAGTCCCACATCGGGCTCCCTGCATGGAGCCTGCTTCTCCCTCTGCCTGTGTCTCTGTCTCTCTCTCTCTGTGTCTCTCATGAATAAATAAATAAAATCTTTAAAAAAAATAATTTCCTTTAAAAAATTATTTAAAAAATTTTTTTAGAAAGTTAGTCACAAATAAAGCCTTCTAGATTTGATGATGAACCAGCTCCAGTTCATGGAAGAACCACATTGCAATCATTAAGCAAGCATTACATTTAAAAGAAGTCTTTGGGTTTTATTGCAAACTAAAAAAACCCAAAACTTTTAAAAACAAAAAATCTTGGCCCATTTTGACAATGAAAATAAGGAAAAGTTATAATTAAATGAACTTAATTTTGAATTCTCAAAATCTTGAGTTTAAAATAGTGTATTTATTTCTAACAGAAATTTATGTTGACTGTGGATAAGTTGGAACACACTGAAACATATGAAGTAAGTAGAGTGTTTATAATCCAATTATCAGCAGTGTTATTAAGAGCTTTTGCTATGTATGCAAGTATATTTTCTTTTCTTGTATTTTTATACTTTTATTTGTATTAACAAATCATGCATATATTTAACATAAACTCATACTACTTTTTGTCTGATTTTCATCCTAACATCATACTTGGAGCAATTTTCCAAATCTCAACCATAATTTCCAAAAGCATTATTTTTAAAAAAATATTTTATTTGTTTATTCATGAGAGACAGAGACAGAGAGAGAGAGAGAGAGAGAGAGAGAGAGAGGCAGAGACACAGGCAGAGGTAGAAGCAGGCCCCATGCAGGGAGCCTGATGTGGGACTCATCCCAGGACTCCAGGATCATGCCCTGGGCTGAAGGCAGGCTCTAAACTGCGGAGCCACCCAGGGATCCCCCCAAAAACATAATTTAATTTTGTTATTTTTTAAAATATTTTATTTATTTATTCATGACAGACAGAGAGAGAGAGAGAGAGAGGCAAAGACACAAGCAGAGGGAGAAGCAGGCTCCATGCAGGGAGCCCGATGCGGGACTCGATCTCGAGTCTTCAGGATCACACCCTGCACCGAAGGCAACGCTAAACCACTGGGCCACCGGGGCTGCCCAAGCATAATTTTAATGTCGCAGAGTGTGGTGGACAGACTCTAACGATAGCCCACATTATTTTCATCTCTTGGTGCTCACACTCCATGTGCTCTCTGTGTGGGACCTGTGATTTGCTTCTAATCCACAAAATATAGTGAAATTGACAGGGTGTATAAGGTTACTTGTACGTGTGTGCTATTATGCTATCTGGGTTGGTAGCACCCATCATTCCGGGTCTCTCTCCCTTGCTAGCTTTGAGGGAGTACTTGGCCATGCTGGGGGTCCCATGTGCAAGGAACCACAGGTGGATACTCTGGCTGAGGATGGAATTCCAGGTGACACCCAGCAAGAACTTGAGGCTCTCAGTAGTACAACCGGAATTCCGCCAATAGCCTGGGTGAGGCTGGAAGCAGATCCTTGCCCAGTCAAGCCTCAGATGACACTGTAGACCCTATGGACACCTTGAAAGTAGCCTTGTGATATCCCAAGTGAAAGACCCAGCCAAGCTATTCCAAGATTTCTGATTCACACAAACTGTGAGACAGTATGTGTATGCCATTTTAAGCCATTGACTTGGTAGTAATATTGCTACATAGAAATACACACAAAGTATTTCACCTTATGAATACACTATGGTTTATGTGGCCAAACTCTTATTGCGCACTTTGCTTATTTTATAATAACACTTTTTTTAAAAGATTTTATTTATTTATTCATGACAGAGAGAGAGAGAGAGAGAGAGAGAGAGAGAGAGGAAGAAGCAGGCTCCATGCAGGGAGCCTGACATGGGACTCGATCTCCAGGATCACACTCTGGACTGAAGGTGGCTCTAAACTGCTGGGCCACCGGGGCTGCCCTCATCTTAACATTTTTATAAATAAGTCTGGAATGACTTCAACATGCAAATTTTTTATTAAAATGAGACCTGGGGTGCATTTATTTTACCTTTTTAAAGGTATACAGTACATTCCAATATGATCACTCAGACACATATTTCCTGGTTGCTGATGGGTATCCTCCAGGACTCACAAACTGATTTAAAAAATAACAAAAGCACTATGTACTGACTAAAGCCATAGGGCTGCCTAAGGATTATTAACGTGAATAACGGCTGGTGTGCCAGATGAAAGTTTGCTGAATGAACTGGGGATATCTGAGTACAAAATTATTTATGCTCCATAGGCTCCCTAGCAATTTATTATCCAAAGCAAACAGATGTATTTTGTAAAGCATTCCACACGAAACACACTTGAGATTCAGTTTAACAGGGAATAGGGATTTTTTTTTCCTATGGTCCCAGAGGCTCTATTTGACCTACCTGATTATCATATTTCTCAGGCTTATAATTTTCTCTCTACTGATCTGAAAAAGTTTTAAAACTTTGTGTGTATCCCATCCTACAAAATTGATTTCTAATTGTAGAAAACCGATATATAAAAAAGTATGACTCTGAACACCATGTATTTATGAATGCTGGTAATGCAAATCACCAATAGTAAGTAATGTTTTTAAAATTTAGGTCAGAGAATTGTAGGTATCGACTGCAGTTACTAACCTAAATGAAGATCCCAATCAGCATTATTGTATTGGGAAAGGCTGGACTATTTAAAAGACCAGGATTTACCTTGTGGGGACTTCTACCCAAGCTTCTTCAAGTATTTAAAATCAAAACTAAAAAAAAAAAAAAATCAAAATAGTTTATGCAAAGCCTTCAGGGGCTCCGGGGAGCTCAGCAGTTGAGCATTTGTCTTTGGCTCGGGGCATGATTCTGGGGTCCTGGGATCAAGTTCTGCATCAGCCTCCTTGTAGGGAGCCTGCTTCTCCCTCTGCCTATGTCTATGCCTATATCTCTGCGTGTATAAATGTATACATTTATAAATACATTTTAAAAAATCTTAAAAAACAAAACAAAAACAAAAAGACTTCAAGGGACAGATGGACAATTAATGGCTGGGGATAACAGGGTGAGGGCTCACGACGGTCACCAGAAGAATCCAGCCTCTATCTGTTGCAAGCATCTGTCACTCAGTGTGCAGAAGTGTGGAGAGTAATGATACACCTTTGGGTTTTTCAAGAGAAAGCTGGGAGATTTCCTATTTTGAACATGTTACAAATTAAACCAAATCTATCTGCTGGGTTCAGCCTACAGGCTGCCAGTTTGTGACCTGTAGTCTTATTATTTACTTCTTAAATATGACAACTGCATGCCTACTTAGCAACCAGGGGAAAGAATATAAATTAAGTGGAACTGGGAATTAATAGTAGCTAATTTGCAAAAAGGGATTGCTAGTCAGGTATAAAATCAATAAATCAATATATGTACCTTTCCTAGGCCTCCTGTGCTTTCCATGGAACAGAACATCACCAAAGGAGTTTGCCCTGAAATTCACAATCACTTAAAATTTTTGGTTTTGTGCTTGTAAAGACTTTCATCAAAGCATTTTTTGGTGGAATAAATGTTATAGGTAAATATGCAGGGAATTAATTATTCAAAAAGAAGAAATGAAAGCAACAAATCATATGGAAAAAAAAAAAAGGCTCTGCTCCTACTCTCTCTAGTTGTCATGAATGTAGGCAAACAATTAGCAGACTTTCAGTTCTGCTTTCCAAACACACAGTGTTTGATCACTGAACTAGACACTGCTCTATTTGGCAAAGCTTGCTCCGCATCTTGAATTTCAAAAGCACTGAGGTAACCTCATGAGCCAACTTTCTTGAAAGAGTTCCCCCATGGTGGACATAAAAAATGCAAAGTGTTCTATGAAAATATGCTCTCAGAGCTCCACGGTACTACATCCAGCTCAACGGCAACTCTTCTGATAGAAGCAGGTCAGGCTGGAATGCTCTTTTAATTTTAGCAGAGATCTTGTTTTTTGTAACTCACTATGTCTACATCCTTGTAAATTCACAACTTAATTTTAACCTGAAATCAGACAATTGCTTATGCAGTTACCAATAAAGGCCAGAGCATTCAGAGATTTTTTTTTCTTGCCCTGAGTTAGATTGCTCCTGGACAGGTCAAACATCATCCACCTCAATGATGATTGCCTCCACTTACAGAAAAACGTACAGTGTTTTTGCAAGAATCTTGAGATTCACACAGACCAGGAAGACCACGACACATACAAGGACTCAAAGTGGAAAAATATACTGCTTTCCAAAGAAGAGTGGACAAAGGGGGGAGTCTGGAAGAATGTGCAGGTGGGCCTGTTGCATGGGTCAGAAGCTGAACAGTAGGGAAAGGCCGAGAGGAGGGCAGGAAACCAAACTGGTTAAAAGAAGCCCCAGTAAGAGGCAGCAGTCTGGAGGACAGGAGCCTTCTGGACAACAGACGTGCAAAGTTAACAAAATGGATCCTAGAATGTCCTGCCTTCCTGCCAGCGTTTTATATGTCAAAGAGGAGGAGGTAAATGGAAGCTTCCGTCTACAAAGTCATCTTTGAATTCAGATTTTAGGAAACACTAAGTTCTAAAACACATGCTGTTTTTTGGGCTTTTTTCCTCCTAAGTGTCTAAGTCAGGATGCAAGCGACAGATACGGACAATTTTAAATCACCCATATCCCACAATCTGGTTATGTAACTATGCTTTTGGACATGCCTTTTATAGCATAATTCTTTATTGACATCACTGAATTCCCTGTGTTTCTGAGTACCTTCTTTTAGAGAAAATTACAGGAAGTTAATGAGTTTCAGTACAATTTCCAAGATTTACATTTAAATGATCACAAACCTATTTTTAAAAGTGGGGAGTAAAACCTGCGGTAAGCCTTGAATCCAATGGGTAATATAAAGTCAAAATACTGAGATACAGGTGGTGTGTGTGTGTGTATTCCCAAGTAAAATTTACCCACCAGCCCCTCCTTGTCTGGGAAGGAATGCTTCCTGATGGACAAAAAGGTCTTAATCAACCCATCTATATCTGAGGGAAGAGAAATAAAGATGAGGCAGAGGGAGTGTAGTTGGATGTATGGACTACTTGAATAATCCAGTTATTTTATGTTGTCCAAATTACTTGGAAAATTGTCAACAAAGAATCAAACTTTTCTAAATCAGGCCCCAAATTAAGATTGCAAACTGAAGGCAAACTAAAAATCAGAGTCTTAAGGACATTTAAGCCCTTATTTTTGACTAATTCTACTTTGAGAAAGAATCCAGGAAGAAAACAAAAATCTTAGTAAAAGACGCTCATGATAGTATTTTAAAAAAAAATCAGAGTGAAAATTATCTGATTTCCTAAGAAGAGGAGGGGAAGATAATTCAATTAAATTTTACAGAATATTTAAGAGCATGTCAATTAAAGATGTTATTTGAAAATCAGGCAAGAGGCAAACCTTTTAGAAAGGATTCTTTTCATATGAGAGAAAATGGTATTTCTAGGTTTTCTCTAACAGACATATAAATATTTCTTCTAACAAAATAATCAATATTAAGATAGAAAGATATTTTAAAAAAATACTCCCTCCGGGTCAAGAAAGTTGCCTACCAAAAGTAAGCACTCTCTTCCTCCTCTTCCTCCTCCTTCTGTTCCAACATTAATGAATTTTGTATGTATGTTTCTAGTTGACATTTTGGAGATTCTGGCTCACTGTTGTCCATCATTTGACAATAATCCCATTGTGTTCTTAAGTTACAGATTTGGTTCCTTCATATGCCTTGTATTAGTCGTGGATTTCTTTTAAAAAAAAAGATTTTATTTATTTATTCATGAGAGACACACAGAGAGAGGCAGAGACACAGGCAGAGGGAGAAGTAGGCTCCCTATGGGGAGCCTGATGTGGGACTCGATCCCAAGACCCTGGGATTCAGGCCCTGAGCTCAACCGCTGAGCCACCCAGGCACCCCATTAGTCATGGATTTCAAAAGAGAATCACAACACAAGGCAACCCTGTGGATTCCCAAAGACAAGGGTCTGATACGTTTGCAGACATCAGCAGACTTCCCTGAACCCCTATCCAAGCGCCCCCAAATAGTCTGAGTTGCTCTCTTTTTCCCTGAATTTTGCATTCCAGCATCTTTTTTGTTACCTGCCTAGATGTGATTAAACCTCTGATTTTCTGTGAATTAAAAAAAAATTACTTGGCGGGCAGCCCCGGTGGCTCAGCGGTTTAGAGCCGCCTGCAGCC